>NC_079446.1:19566123-19866123 GCF_903798145.1 Danio aesculapii
TGAGTGAAAATAAAGCAAAACTTTAAAAAGCAAACTGGTTATGTGTAAAGGACATATGTGAGAATGAGCCACATGGAGAAGTCATACAGCGGTTCGAACATTGTTTAAAGGGGTCCTATTATGCTCTTTAAAAAAAATCTAGAACATGCTCTCATGCTTAGTGGTTCGAGAAACACATTATTTTTCACATTATTAGATTGCATTTTTCCCAGCCTTTATGAAGTCCTGTTATCCAAAAACTAGACGAGTTGTGATTGGTTGACTATTCCAATGCATTGTGATTGGTGAACAGCTTAGACCATGTTTCAGTACTGCCATGCCAAAGTTCTTATTGCTCCAGTAAAGTTAAAATCAATTTGAGCTGGATTCAGGCCCTGAAAATATTGATCAAGAGGAAACATTCATGCACAGATATTGCATGGCATTTCACTTTTTTTTTTTTGTTGCCTAAATCATGTTTTTCATGATTTACATTTTCTAGTGTTGTACACTTATAAAAAACGTTTAGCATTGTCCCTCAGCATTGACGTTTGAATTACACTTATCTGAATGGGCAATATGCATTGGGACTTTTAATTTTGAATAAGCCAGCTTGGTCATGAACTGTCATGACATCTGCTTGTTAAGTTGTGAATATGGAATACCGTTTCTGGGTCTAAGCCACTACTCATTTGAATTGAGAAAATATTTGTTTATGACCACTTTTTACTCGTATAACACATTAAAGTAAGTTTTATATACACTTTCTGGCTAGCGGATATTAGGCATGGGTATATATACTGCAGCTGTGAATATAAACTCCCCACTTTTAAGATCTGGTTTGTTTCCTGTTTGTTCACTGCTTGATTGAGACACAATGTAAAATGGGTTTCACACTAGATAAGAAACATTTCGGTAAATGCTATTGTTATGTGCCATGTCTATGTATTTTTAAATGGAGTTTCGTTGCTCTCCTGCTGCTCCTGATGGCGCTTGCATTTAAATGGCCTTTTATCTCGTTTTACACTTGAACAAGTTTTTTTATTATATATATAAAATAATATAATATACAATTTTTAATTAAATGACATTATCAATGGTGTAAAAGGAAATCATATGTAAAAGGACATACAGTAATATGTGAAAATAGGAAATTTATCGGTGGCTGAAAAACACTTTTTCTGAATATAGCTCATTAAACTGAACTGAACTTCATAAGTGATATTTATATTAAACTAAACAGAGTCAGTTTTAATGTATCTAGAACTACACCAGCATTCTACCATTGACTTTCCTACCTGTCTGACTTGATCGAATGTTCCACAATCTGAAATATTGTTTTGTGAAAATCCCAGTTGATCAGCAGTTTCTGAAATACTCAGACCAGCTCGTCTGGCACCAAAAACAGTGTCACGTTCAAAGACACTTAAATCAACTTTCTTCTCCATTCTGATGCTTGGTTTGAACTGCAGCAGATCGTATTGACCATGTCCACATGCCTAAATGCTGCCATGTGATTGGCTGATTAGAAATTTGCGTTAACAAGCAGTTGGACAGGTGTACCTAATAAAGTGGCCGGTGAGTGTATATATATATATATATATATATATATATATATATATATATATATATATATATATATATATATATATATATACACACACTCACACACTGACTAAATTTGTTTTTTTAAAAAGTGAAAAAGCGTAATAGGACCTCTTTAATATGCATCATTGGTTTTGACTTCTTTCATCTTTAACCTGCTCTTTCTCATTTGGCTGCTCTCTCATAAGCGTCTCTGTTAAAGAGAGTTTGATCAGGGCAACATGGGATTCTGTCTCTGAGTGCTTTGAGGTCACAGCGTCATTGATTTCTGTTTAATCCTGGACACGGCTCTGCTTTATATGCACCTCTCAAGCAGGCTTTAGATAAATGATGAAGTGAGGAGTTCAAAGCCCTGACCTGCTTGCGTTGCCCACCAGAGCCGCTGTCAGGAAGCATAACGCTCATTTGAGTTCTGCCTTATGCCAACATCTCCATTCCTCTTGTGGTCAGAGGTCCAAGCCTTTACGTGCAGTCATGCCCTAAGAATTATTCAATGGCGAGAGGTGATGACCAGTCACACATTTGAAAGTGATCCCTTATGAAAAGGAACAATCTTGAATAACCTTGAGCGTTTGGTGTAGTAAGTGAAGATTATAATATGTTATAATTATCTCTATAAGTAGGGCTGGGCGATAAAATCAGTATCAATATTTATTGACTAAACCCCATTGTCAATATCACAAAAAAAAATTGGTATTTAGTTTAAGTATGAAGGCTGTGGTTTTATTAAAATGTGACTGCTGAGCACGCGCCTTGGAAGCAGTGGCAATAAGCTTAAGCTGCCTTTCCACTGCACACAACATTTGGACACAACTGTCGGAATATGCCCCTTTGTGGTAGTCGCACCGAATTTTCAGTTTTGTCATGGACCATGAGAGAGAAGCTGATTTACGTGGTGTCTGAAATAAAGGAGTGAAAAAGCAAGAGCCTTTATTTTACGCACATACACCATGGTTGACTGAATGAACACCTAGAAACTTATAGACCTCTAAAAAAAATTGGAGGGAATGTGGAGATAACATTAAATAAATGGTACTTGTTATTACTCATCTATGTATAGAAATGTTTTTTTTTAAATACAGACCTTTTTTCTGATTCAAAAAAATAATGAAAAAACTACTATTACTCATCTCGCGTGCACGGACCTGCTTAGACAGCACTGGAACACTGATATGGAGATGATCGGAACTCCATGCAGCTCTCGGATTACTCTCCATTGTAAATGAATGACTTCTGGGCTGGCATTTGTCATGTGCAGTGGAAAGGCAGCTTTAGGGTGTAAGTGCACGTGAACCGCACGCATTTTACAGCTTTTCCGAATGCCCCGAGCGCACCACAATTCATTAAAGTAGAACTAAAGAATTGAAGAATCCACCCGCACGTACTTGTCAGAATAACAAAACACATGAAAATGAGTGCCGTATAGCAGCAGTGAAGAGATTGTAAATAAAAAGATGTCGCCAGAGTGGCTTTTTGGTTTCTTTTCTTGTGCATCCCAGCCACTAGCACCCCATCTTAAAGATTTTTTTATCATAGAGGTAATGTAGTCATTCAACTTCACAATTTGTAATGTTGCAGTATTTATTTGAATAATGATGGTTAGTTCCTTTACTTGAAAGCTCAGATTTGATTATCATAATTTGTGTTTTTGACAGAGTTTGAGGTTTACTGTATCATTATTATTCACACCTTCAAGTTTGCTTTGATTGTTCAGTATTTACGCTTTATCATTGCGCACACTTTAACATTTTATCAAGTTTAAGAGTCTCTTTAACGCTTATATTTGTTTTATTTTAAAGAAATCAGATTTTTTGTTTAAATATTTTTGTTTCTTACTATTAAAACTATTTGCCTTAGTAATGTTGGTAAAATTAAAATAAAGTGGTTAAAAATACTAATATTCCTATATGTGTTAAATCTTCAATAATTATTGATATCGAATTATATGAAACATATCGTGATAATTTTTCTGCAATATCGCCCAGCCCTATCTATAAGTATTTTTGTGTCGGTATAAATAAATGAATAAATTAGTAAGTTAACAAATGCATTTGTAAATAAAGTGAACATTAATGGAAATAAAACTTAGCAACATTTCTTGCTTTCATACAGTTTAACTTGGTGTAATTAAACAACAACCAACAAAAAATAAGAAATAAATATAAAAAATTATTCAATAAATAAATAAAAAATACATTGACAGCCAGCAAAACTTAACATCAAAGCTGCAAGCAGCGATGAAAGGGACACATGCTGTGAAATAGGGCTGCACAATATTTGTTTCAGCATTGATATTGCAATGCATCGAATCGGCAATAGTATTCATCTATGTTTGCAAATTGTTTGTTTTACGCTGATGTGTGAATTCGAAAGTCGAGTTATTTAGGTCATCTTTTGTGAAATTATATTCATATCGCAATATATGTCAGGTTTTTTTTTTCCAATATTTTGTAGCCCTGTCTCAAAACTATGTATCCTATATGTTGATGGTAATAGAAAATAAAAAATAAAAACGAATATAGAATACTATTAAAATGAATAGTTTTGAAGTGATATTAAATGTGTACGTGACTGGTTGCTTTATTTGTAGGTGTATTCTCGTTAATAACTAGGCCCACACGAAATCTGCTCGAAATCTGCATATTTCTGCAGATTCATCATTGAGACTATGTATTTACTTGTCTAAATGTGTGTAAATGTATATTTGTTCAGTTTTTAAATACATTTCACTAATATTATTATGATATAAAAATAGTAATATTAAAATACTCATATGATATATTTATAAAACAGTTTGTAATGTGTTCTGTCTTTTGGTAGATCAATTATATGAGAGACTTGCTTTGTTTACCAAATAAGCGGATCTAATTGAATTTGCATTGTAAACGTTAAATAAATGTTAAAATTTATAATTTGTTGATTTTTCTGTCTAGTAAGTTTTCAGTTTTGATATTTCTAAAATCATTCCGCATAAATCCGCATATTTTTTTTACAAAATTCTCAGCAGAAATAGCAAAAAATGTCCGCAGATTTTGTCTGGCCCTACTAATAGCAAACCATTAATTATGATTTGCAGCTCTTGCACTACTTATTGTGGTGATAGTTGAGTTTTAGGTACAAGTGTTTTTAGTGTGTAGAAACCATTTTATTTTCAAAATATTTTAGAATGCAGTTGATAATAATGTGCATTATTGCAATAAATATTAGTTTCTGGTAGACTTTGGAACTGAGACAAGATGCACTTGTGTTAATCGCTGAAGCTGGCACTGTTATCAGCCAACACGATAATCTCGAGTGGCTAAATGTGGGTTGATTAATGGCCAATATATCGCCTATCAGTAAAAGAGTCTCTTGTGTGTGCAATCAGACGGGAGCGCTGCTAAATGCTCTGGTTCAGCTTTGCCACATCTCCACCCCACTGGCCGAGAAGACCTGGGTCCAGCTTTTCCCTCGCCTCTGGAAGATTCTGTCGGACCGCCAGCAGCACGTGAGTACATGCAAAAAAGCTTGTTTAAACTACTTATTTAAAATGAGTTGAAACAACACAATTTTTAAGGTTTTTTTGGAGATAACTTATTTGTTTAACGTTCAATCAACTTAAATTCATAAATGCAAATAAGTTCGCTTAATCAATTTGTGTTGGGGCAATATGAAGGAATTGTATGGAAGCCAGCATTTTTTTGTGTACTTCACTGTCTTCGAAGTGCTGAGCTAACACTTTGCTTAAACGTTTTCTGTCTAAATGCAGCCTATGACTGCTGGTTTTTGATCTGACCTTTGCTTTGGATTTAGTCAAGACTGACTGTTTTACTACTAAAAATGCGTACGACTGCAGAATCAGCATTCAAAATGTGTGTTAATGGTGTCGGAGGTTTTGCATGTCCGCTCATCTTCGAGACCTTTGCCTGTGTGGGGGGCTCCGGCGGGCTGTCTTTCTGCCCCTGCTGCTGAACTTAAACAAGCGGCATTTGCTAATGAGCAGAAATTAAACCTTTTATGCAAATATCAGTGTTTAATGGACCAGATGTCTTAAGTATTAAAATTCTCATTAAAGAGCTTTAATTTGGAGTGTCTGAGGCTGACTATTACAACACACATTTAAAATGGAAGTCTTCCACTTCATGGCTTTTGTGGGTGGTATAAAGGAACATTAGGACATATTTACTGCACCAGACTTTTTCTGTAATAATAACAACGCAGTGTTACTCTGTATGTAACGTAAACTGTTAAAAAACAAAACTAAAGCAAATGCTCAATAATATACACTGCGTGAGAAACTACTTGAAGATATTACCTGCATTTCATTTTTTTTAACAATCTTTTTATTGAGATGTAATAAAACCATGACAATATAACATCACAATCATATTTACTTTTTTATATTTTTATATTTACTCAACTTTACATTTATTCATTTATCAGATGTTTTTATTCAAAGCAACCTAAAATGAGGATAAAAGAAGCAGAGAGCATCTATATATACAGTAGATGCCATGGCAAGTCAGTTTAGCAGTTTTTTATATATACAGACAGACACGCACACATGCACAAAGAGTGTCTACAAAATGTAGTTTGTCAAATAAATCAGGAGTGCTTTTGTTGGACAATTAAACGATTAAACTTTAGATGCTTCTTAAAAATGGCCTACACTACTTTTGTATTCATTATTATACATTTTCTTACATTGCATTAGTACATATGAAGTTTTTTTATATTTTATTTTTAAATAGTTAATGTATGCGGCCTTTGAACAGATGATTCCAACTAGGGCTGCACGATGCTGGCAAAAATGTGAATCATGATTTTTTTTTTGCTTAATCAAGATCACGATTCTTTCTCACGATTCTGTAAATGTAAAATAAAGGTTAATATGATTAGCCTATTATTATTGTTAATTCTCAAATATATGGTAAAACAACAATAATAATATTAGGCCTATGTGTAGACTACAGATTGTTGGGCGGTGCCTTTTGGTTTTTCAGCTGGTTTTGGGCTGGAAACAGTCAGCTACATCTGGCAACACTGGTTCTCAGAAGTAAACAAGCAGCTGGCGGTCAGCTCACGTGTGTTTTTGCGGCCGCGAATACATCATTACATAAAGACAGAAATGACATTTTTGGGTAAATTATACCTTATAAATACAGTATGTGACACTTTTAACACCATTTGAAGGTGTCAATGTTGCGGTAAAGACTTGTGCGACTGCCTTGCTTCTCTCCTGACCTTGAAAATATAATTGGCTGAATCGTAGAAAAGCTGAATTAAGATTGTGTGTAGGGTCGAATCGAGATCGTGTTCTTTTTTTCAATTAATAGTGCAGCCCTAATTCCAACCATTGAGGACAACACATACACCTAATACACAAATACAATTCATTAAACATGTACACATAGACATCACTTATATGCAATAAAATTGCAGATTGACTATGTCTGTATATAATAACTTATATTTGATTGTAATTTTTACTTAATTTGATCGTAATGCAATAATGTGCACTTTTTGTAAAGCTGCTTTGTAACAATTATTTGAAAAAGCACTATACAAATAAACTTGAATTGAATGTTAATAAATTAAGAACGTCTAAATGCTATATGGAGGACTAGGAGTGCCGGTTAGAAATAAAATGAACAATCAAATGATCAATTAATAATTGATCTTGAATTGCATTAAAATGTGTATAAATCACAATTTTAATGAATAAATAATGGACAAATACATATTTAAATGTTTATTTCAATTGTGTTTTTAAATGTCATTTAATAAGGCAATAAATCAATGCACTTAAAAATAACTTTTAAATGTATAAATAGACCATTTTAAAATTAAATACTTATTATCTTCATATTTTAAAACGCTGATTAATCAAACAATAAAAAACATATATTTATGTATCATTTAAAATGCTTTTATTGATAAATATTTTATTGATAATATATTTATTTACGCTATTCCTAACCCCAACCCTAACAGTCTACTTATAATCTAATAAGAATTGTTTGGCATGTAGATGCAATTTAACTTGTATTCAACAAACGGACCATTAAAATAAAGTCTGACTTTTTTTTTTCAGTGGCAGCAGTGTTTTTTTTAGGAGAGACACTTATTTTATTATATTTACACAACACCCATATTTGAAAAGAGGATTTAGTTGACACTGTGACATGGTGAACTAACAATTTGAGTTAAGCCTGGCTTGTAAAATCAATCAGTTTAATTTGTATACATTTTTGAATACAGAGACACAGAAGTGCTTTATTTATTCACATTTTAATAATTCAATTATTAAATGTATCGTTTGATTCTTAATTTTATTTCTAACTGGCACTCCTAGTCCTCCATAAAATGCTTCATTCATCTATGATATTCAGTTCTTTTATTGGTATTTATTTATCTATTTTTAAGAGCATTAAGTGACAACAAAGGTAAGCTAAATGTAAAAATAGGAGAAATGTTTTTGTTACTGAGCTACAACCAGCTAAATTCAAAATGCAATATTGTGTTAACTGCTGTCCAACAGTGTACTGACGTACTTTACATCCTTGATTTTGAACTTTTTCCAGGCTCTGTCAGGCGAGATGGGTCCATTCCTATGTAGCGGCAGTCACCAAGCTCAGAGAGATTGCCAACCCAGTGCACTAAACTGCTTCGTGGAGGCCATGTCCCAGTGTGTGCCACCCATACCCATCAGACCGTGTGTGCTGAAGTACTTGGGCAAAACCCACAACCTTTGGTTACGCTCCACCCTGATGCTGGAGCAGCAAGCTTTTGAAAAAGGCCTCAACTTGCACATCAAACCCAAACAGAGCACCGAGTTCTACGAACAGGAAAGCATCACTCCTCCGCAGCAGGTACAGCGATGCCCTTCTTCGCTCTTTGTTGTCATTGATGTCGTTGGTGGAGGAAGTTTTGCTTTGTGAAGGTTCACCAAGTGTCGCTCAAAATGAACTTGTGTGCTGAATTTCCAATCTGCTTTGTTTTGACCTGTCAATGATTTGGGTTTGAAGTATCCCAGCATTCAAGCTGCTTATGCTAAGCAGCCGTCTCATTGGGGCACCTCTGAATATGGATGTGTTTGTCCCCTATATTCTTTGAAGATGTGTTCTTGTATTCCCTCAGGAGATCCTCGACTCGCTGGCGGAGCTTTACTCCCTACTGCAGGAGGAGGACATGTGGGCTGGGCTGTGGCAGAAGAGATGCAAGTTCCCAGAGACGAGCACAGCCATTGCATACGAACAGCATGGCTTCTTTGAACAGGTGAGAAACCGGAACCATCGGTTTAGCGTGCATGTACTTAGGGCCTTGTGATTTCCATGGTGTGGAAAATACGGATGGAATTGTGAAAATCGAACATAATGTCAATGCCAAACAAGCTGCACTTTAATATGAGTTGTGCTGAATCAAGATTCCATTGCAAAAAATGCTGATGTCAAATTGGTAACATTTAAATTGGTAGCTTTAGATAAAACAAAATGTTAGCAAACAATATGAACATGTATTTTAGTTCATCTCACCTCAAAGCAGGTTTAAAAGAATTCGAAGCTAAACTAAGGCTAGTGATGTTGGAAAAATATTTACACATTAAGCTTCTCATTCCTCACAAAGCTAAAAGTAAGACAGTACACTTAAATTGATATTATCTGTGAATATTAAATAGCATTTTTTATGTTATTACATTTTGAAATATTAATTTTTGTAGTGAAACTAATCTGAAGACGTGGGAATGGACTGTACAATACACAAATATAATTATTCAAACACTTGATATTAATGGTATTATATTTATTATTTTCAGTAATACTTATATTCCAAGGCAAGGCAAGTTTATTTATATTGCACACTTCATACACAATGGTAATTCAAAGTGCTTTACATAAACAAGAATAAAAGAGACAAGAAAATAAAAATGATTAAAAGAATTAAAAATGATTAAAACAGATTAAGACGTGTTAAAACAGCTTATAAAATAATGAAAAAGAAAGAAAGACACAATAGTGCGATCTGTCAGACGTAGCACAGTGCTCATTCAGTAAAGGCACAGCTAAACAGAAGTGTTTTCAGTCTTGATTTGTACGTGTCTACTGTTGGAGCACATCTGATCATTTCTGGAAGCTGATTCCAGCAGTGGGGGGCGTAATAGCTGAAGGCGGATTCACCCCGCTTTGAGTAAACTCTTGGAATTTCTAATTTACTTGATCCTAATGATCTGAGGGATCTGTTAGGTTTGTATTCAGTGAGCATATATGTAATGTATTGAGGTTCTAGGCCATTTAGTGACTTATGGAGAAGTAGTAATACTTTAAAATCTATTCTAAATGTAATTGGGAGCCAGTGTAGAGACCTGAGGACAGGTGTGATGTGCTCTGATTTTCTGGTTCTGGTCAGAATCCTGACAGCGGCGTTCTGGATGAGCTACAACTGTCTGACTGTCTTTTTGGGAAGGCCAGTTACACAGTTACATATTCCAGGAAAAAAATTAGGGTATCAAAAATAGTGCAGTGTATTAAATTAAGTCACTTGCGTTTGTGAATATTAAATGCATTAAAAAAATAAACTACATTTTTAAGATATTAATATTTTTTGTGTCTTTTAATTACCACAGTTATTTAAAATAAATTTGTATTAAATCATATATCATATCACAACAAATTTAGAAGAAAACATAAGACAACACTGCTTTTCTAAAAAAATATTTTTTAAAAATTCAATAAAAATATTTGGTTATTAAAATGCCTAATTATTTTAATATAAAAACAGTGCATCATTAAAACTGAAAACATGACATTTTAGAAATAGAGTCCAAAGTGTGATCCTTTCAATGTCTTAAAATGAAGCAAACTGTAATGCTGGTTTCATCCTCATTAGGCTCAAGAAACCTATGAAAAAGCAATGGAGAAAGCACGCAAAGAGCACAACGTCTCACCCGCCATCTTTCCAGAGTACCAGCTGTGGGAAGATCACTGGATCCGGTGAGTTGAATAACCACAGTTTAGATAACTAACAGAGACTAAAATTAAACTCTTAACTCTTTCTTTTAATCGCTTTAGAAAAAAGCTATATAAAATATATAAATAATAACAATAAACGTACATTTCCTGAACATTCTTCAGCCTCCGTTAGAATTCCAGTATACAGAAAGTGTATAATGTAATATAATAAACCAAAATACTGCTTTTATTTTCAGCTGCTCTAAAGAGCTGAACCAGTGGGAGCCTCTGACTGAGTATGGACAATCTAAAGGACACAACAACCCATACCTTGTTCTGGAGTGTGCCTGGAGAGTGTCCAACTGGGCTGCTATGAAAGAGGCTCTAGTGCAGGTAAGCTTACTGTAATTATTATGCTCACCTAGGCAATTACTTATTGAAATGTTTAAAGTTATGTGGATTTGAAATAATTGTTGTAGCATTATAACTGTTTTTATGGTCACTTAAATATGTTAATGGTTATGCTACATTTTAAATATGTAAAATGCAAATTTTCTGTAATGGCTAAAACTGTTTAGTGGTAAAAATTGGCTAAAGTTTGCATAAAGTGAAATGGGCAAAAAGAATATTTATGAATACTTTCGCGTATTGTATTGTATCCTGTATCATATTGTTTCGCTTGCATATGTATCACGTGTACAGAGCTCCTAAAGTGTCATGGACAAAAATTATATTAATGAAGATTTTCGCCTATCGTATCGTGTATCATATTGTATCGCTTGCATATGTATCACGTGTACAGAGCCCCTAAAGTGACATGGGCAAAAATAATGTTTATGAAGACTATCGGGTATCGTATCATGTATAGTCTATCATATTGTATCGCTTACATATGTATTACGTGTACAGAGCCCCTAAAGAGACATGGGCAAAAATAATATTAATGAAGACCTTCGCATATTGTATCAAATCATGCATCATGTATCATGTTGTATCCCTTGCACATGCATCACATGTGCAGAGCTCCTAAAGTGACATGGGAAAAAACAATATTAATGAAGACTTTTCGCGTATCGTATCAAATTGTGTATCGTATTGTATTGCTTACATATGAATCACGTGTACACTACATAAATATTGCGTGCGCTAGACATAGATGTACATATCGAATGCACACGACATAGTTTCACGTGTGCACAACTTCACAACTTCTGTATTGCATGTGCACGAGATGTGTACCCCCCCCAACCCTCTCCCCCCAAATGTCACTTTAGGGGCTGTGTACTTTTGGCCAGATTCTCTGCATTAAATTGTATACACACACGCACGCACGCACGCATGCACACACGCACACACTTCCAGTTCATTTACTGTAGATAACCTCGAACCACAGTTATGAATTGACTGTGACACCTCAAATCATCATTGGAGTCTCACCATATTGCTTAATGTGAAAACGGCCCACTTTTGTGCATTATGCAGAAAGTAACACGCTAACTGGGCTTGCCGAATTGTTTATGAGTGTTCAGAGTTGTAGCCTTGCTGTCGGTGGGTAATTTATGGGCTTCACTTCTAAAACAAAGTAGAAAAAGTGTGTGATAGGAGCCGGACACATTATAAATACTCTTGGCTCTTGTTCAAGGAGACTTGGAACGAATCCATTCAGGTTTCTGTCCTAAGGTGACACCTAATTAAATTGTCCAGCCCAGCAGCCCTCCCACTCCTCCTCCTCCTTCCCTCTCCGTTCACTTTGCATCTAATATTTACGGATACGTGCTTGAATAATTGCTCAAACATCTGCTGGGAAGTGATTTGTTTTCTCCGTTCCAGGGGAGGCGGCTTGGCAGCAGCAGTTGCTCTCAGGAAGTTTAAATGTCCCCGCTTTCAATTAAAGGCGGGTGGATAAGGCCAGTCCTGACGCAGGGTTATTTATGAAATGTCGGCTGTGATAAGCACACACTGACCGGAGAGTCTAAATCTCTCCACGTAGTCACACTGCACAATGCCAACAAACAGACTTTTTATTCTCTCTATGACCACCTATTAGGGTTGCTGCATTAGTGAACAGGCTGATCAGATGAACATGAAGTAAACTAGATGTTATAGCAAGCTAAAGCTAAGATCGGGATGAGGCTTTTAAAAGAAATGGTCACTAAAATGGATCCCAAGTTCTGTTATTAAAAATAAAATCTTGAATCACTTAAATATATGTATAGATTGTTTGGTTGATTCATTGAAATTTGTATTTTTATTAAGAAATGCAGTTTTTGCATAGTTGAAAAATGTTTCTAGACATGTAATTGAGTATATGAAAATGAGTTTTAGAATGCGCCTTGTTAATGTCATGAGCATAAAAACAAGCACCAGCCACTGTCAAAATCATTTACCTGCGAATGGTGAGTTGTAATGGTGATATCTGCGTATGTCTGCTTGGTGGGGATTCGATACTATTCCCAATACTGGTCTCACATTGCGTTATTGTTTTTTTTTGCGTTATTTGTTCACTATTTAAAAAAATTGTTTAGACAATTTAGAAATGGACAAATGCCCTTTTTATTAAATGTCATCTGCTGCACAATTCTTTGTAAGATAAAAAAATCTATTTAGTCAAATAACAACTTACTTGCTATTTTAAAATGAAGTAATAATAATTTTAAAATAATGATAATAGAAATAACTTCCTGCTCTTTATAACATGTAATGTTTACCTCCATTGATTTAATAATACAAATTTGAATTGGTAAAGCTGGCAGAGTTTGAGTTTGCCATGAAGTGGAGATCACTTCGCTCAAACTCAAATTGGCGGGGGGCCTTTCCAGAGTCTGAAAATCCATAAGAGGGCTGTTTTAACATTCTAGCACATAACATGATTTAGAGTATCAAAGCTCCTTTTTGTTTCTTGTACATATTGAAGGTGTAGTTTAAATTGCTATTAAAAACTACAATTTAATAATAGGCTTAATAATAATAATACTATTATCTTTTTTTTTTTTTTTTGGAAAACTACAACAAAGAGGGGAAAAGTGTGTATGTATTCACATTTACTTTAACATGTTCAATTCAGCCAGCAGTTAAATTTTACTAGTGTACATTTTTATACAAATCTTTATATGCATATTAGAAAAATCTAATAATGAGACAATTTGAATTGAATATTAGCAAAAAGATCATATTTACACCACCCGCATAACGTGTAAGCCATGAAGAGGTTTGCACAACAAAATACAGGCGGTATAAAACTGAATATTTACAAAAATTACAAAACAGCTTTAATAAAATAGAGCACTTACGGACATAAATTTTAACTTTTAAATCAGCCCCAGAAATAATCTGCATGTGCGTTACTGCATGCTGAGAGTAAAACCGAAAGTAACCAGAGTATATAGTACAGTAACTTAAATGTCCGGTAGGTAGGGGGTCAAAATCACAAGTGGCTATGCAACTGCACAACAATAATAGTGATTTAAATATGTTTTGTTTGACCGAATCTCGTTACATTTTGATATCAGTTGTGGGCCAGAGGGAGGAGGACGGGGGGCGCAAGTGGCCTGCGGGCCGTCAGTTTGAGAACCCTGGGATAGAGCATGTAGATGAGAAGGCATGCACACTGCTCTAACAGGGTAACTGTGGGACCCGACCAGATTTCTTGTGATGTGAGATTAAATGACCATATAAAATGCTGTGATACTCAGATCTCTGGAACAATTTGAATGGGAGCGGATGGTCAACATTAGGTAATCCCACATTCAACATCCTTTTAGAAAAGCATATCTGCGCTTTAAGCTGGATTTATACTTTCACCTGGCTCCACAGCACAAACAGCAGACTGCGAGCACTCAGTCTTGAGTTGTGGAGGCTTTTCATTACTCATTCAAATCAATCACATGTACAACCTCTATTCTGGACTGTATAGACTGTGCATGGATGGACTAGTGCTGCTTTCTGCTTTCGACTGTGCATGCAGCATAACAGCCCTCAAACTGAACAGTCAGATTGTCGATGAGTGACAGCAGAAAAAAATATGACAGAGCAAAATTTCTTTGAAGGACATTCAACTTGGAATATGAGATAACAATATTGTATTCATTTATTTTTTCTCTGTGACACTTTTTCTTATTGTGTTGACAGAACTGCTAATAGTAAATCGATGTCAATAAAAAAAAAAGTCATACAATTTTTGTGCAACTTACATTTTGGGTTGTCATTCCACTCAGCGGCTAATGAAATTTGAGATTTAAATTTAGCGGGAACACTCGAGTCGAGAAAGTGGACAGCAGTTGGACAATGAGTGAATGAATAGCCGGAGAGGTCAACTAGCAGGAGAATATACATGAAATGTCTATATTCCATAACAAGTATGAAGATGATTGGTCAGTTCTTGTTACGTGACTTGTGATGCACTCTTGGCATTCTGAAAAGTTGAGATGTTTTCAACTAGGTGCGCCTAGAATACGTGATTGTTTCACTCTCAATATGCGCGTGCCAACCGCGTGCCTTCACTGGAAATATCGAACTTGCACGTGCAAAAAATTTGCTATGTGAGTAGGGATGTAACGATTCACCGTGAGCCATTTAAATATGATTTAAATATGTGATGATTTAAATCATTAGAAATGTTGAATGAATCGCGATACATTTTTTTGAACAGAGAGGGCGCTGTGTTTACAGGTGCAAGCTCGCTTTACCTGCAAATCAGCGGTGAGCAAGAGGTGGGGTGGCAGAGTAAAATGATAGCGGTGAAGTGTGCCAGACAAAGCACAAACCTGTGCAAATACTGCGAAAAGACGCTTACCTACACTAACAGAACAACGAATATGATGCACATAAATTGTCAGCACGGGGAAAAACTACTGTCACCATTAATAAGCCAAACCAAGCAGACTCCGCTTGCAGCTCCGCTTGCTCTGATGAGTGCTACAGAGATCACACGGTGCATCAGTGTTTTCATAGTGAAAGTGTGAAGATGTTTTTCACACTTAAAGAGAAAGTTGTTCTGTTACAGAAGCAGGTATTAAATTAGTTTTACCCTCTCCTTTTCAAAATAGTTTATGCATATTTTAATAATTTTTTTTTTTTATTGAATATTTAAAAATGTTCAAGATTATCTCTTAAATATATCACACTGATATTTATACTAATTAATTATACAAGTAATATTAATTATTCACCTTCATAATCATGTTCAACTCCTGTCTCTATGCTACTATATAATTTGTCATTTTAGAATCAGTATTTTATGCCAGTGGCCAGTCCCCTGGAGCAGAGAGCCTATTGACCACCTCTGTACATACTGCTCTTTGGTTCAGGAAAGGCTTTCCTCTCCACACCGGCCATCTCAGTCTCCAGTGAAAGAGTTTTTCTTCAGCAGGGACATTGTAAATGTGCAAAGACCTCAGAAAACATAGATATGCTGAAATTTCTTTTTAAATATGTAAAGTCCCAGCACAGTCACAGTTTTAGTTTGTTTATATTAATGAGTCTTCTTTAGTTTGGATTATAATTTTTTTATTATTATTTTAAAAATAGCAATTTAGCTCTCCTTAAATTTGTTTCAAATAATTTTGTAAAAAAATCATGGCTAAATCACATTGTGAGATTAGGATCATGAATCGTATCGAATCGTGTATCCGGTCAATTGTTACATCCCTATATGCGAGCGGCCCATATTTGTCTAGTTTTGGTCTAAAAACGTTGAAAACAGACATGTTAAAATGGTTAAAAATAATAGTAGTAAATTTATAATAATAACTTTACAGGCTGTAAACCTTTAAATGCTAGTATGTCTTATTACAGTGGTGATTTTCTGTTCATCAGGTAGAGCTGAGCTGTCCGAAGGAGATGGCCTGGAAGGTGAACATGCATCGTGGCTACCTGGCCATATGTCACCCTGAGGAGCAGCAGCTCAACTTCATCGAGCGGCTGGTGGAGATGGCCAGCAGCCTGGCCATCAGAGAATGGAGGAGACTTCCACACATCGTTTCTCACGTCCACACACCCCTGCTGCAGGTGAGGACGTCAGTTTGTGAGCTGACAAACACCCTTTAACCAGACGTTCGCCAGCTGTAATATAATTGTTTTCTTTTTTTTTTTTCCAAGCAGAATAACTCAATCAGAGCACCACTAGCGATCCAATCTAAATTGATTGTCAATTTTAAATGATGGCACCTTAAAAGCAGAACATCTGGTCAGATTTCACCGCTGACAAGCGGGATATTCGGGCAAACTCATTTCACATGTGTGTGTGCCACTTTATACAAACCCAGAAGAGAATGGTTAAAGCACACGCTTTTCTTATAATTGTCTTTTTTTTGTTCTGCGTTTTTGCACAATATCATTTCTTCTTTTGTCAGACCTGGTCCCTTCTTCCCTCTTCCTCCCCTTTGGCCCTTTCTAAAATGGCTGAGATAGTGTTGACTGCACCATTGTGGCGCACAATAGGCGGCTTGTATTAATATTCAGCGCAAAGATCAGCCTCCTGACTACCACACGCATAATCAGGCAGAGCACACAATGGGACAGAGCTGAGGTGATGTGTGCGTGTAGATTAGGGTAATGTGTGAGAGCTGTCCACGCACCGCAGCCTCAGAGCACTGTTAGAGGCAACTCTTGAGCTCAGCTGTGGGCTGATGGCAAACGTGAAAGCCAAATTGAGGAAATGAGGCGTTGTTGTTGGAGATTGGGATTACACCAAATTTGGTGTCAGGGGTAATGGTTGACTGTTCTGTGGTCTGCGTGATTGAAGAGTTGGATACGGTAGATGTAATTACAATCTTGGATAAATAAATAAATAAAAACAAATGAGGTGACTAAATGTTTTAATAAAAAAGACAAAAACTAGGGCTGTGCAATTAATCAAATCGCAATTTGAAATATTTCGATTAGTTAATTGCAAGAGGCTGCAATCTGAAATAAAGATGTGTTATTTAATTTCCCTCGCCCAGAGCAAATGCGTGACTGCCTGTGTCCTGACATTTTATCCTACCCGTCAGATTATGCTATCAACACTGTATTTGAATGGTTCTAAGGTTGGGGTTAGGGATTAGGTAGGTTATGGAGATATTACAGCTTCATATCACACTACTCCACATTAAAATTTACACTGGTAGCAAAATATGTTGGGTAAGATATTGTGCCCTCAAAATGTGCTTATTTACTTTTTTAAACGACGGACCCTAGCTGTGTGTGACTGCCTTGCTAGCCAAATGAGTGAGCACACTTTCATTCTGCTCAATCAAAATTGCACAACCGAACTAAGGCCACAATAAAAACAAAAAAAGAAAACCAATCGGAAGGCGCTGACAAGGAGGATTATGTCGTCTGCTGAATTTGTAAGTGGGGAATATTTTGGTTTCAAAATCACAGACACTGAACAAAAACAGGTAAATTTTAAGAGCTGTCGCAGAATTGTTGCCATGGCTTACAGATTATGAAGCTGAAGCTTGACTTGAAAATTAAATCGTAAATCAAATCGCAAATCAGTCAAAACAATTGCAATTAGATATTTTTTACCCAATTCGCACAGCCTTAACAAAAATTAACTTCAAAAGGCAAAGTTTATTTCTGAAGTACTTAAAATTTTTTTGTTTAAAAAAGTACGTCACTTCCAGATTCTAAAATCATGCATTATTTGCACACTCTATATTTGTTCTGAGTGTGTTTGTGTTCTGTTGAACTAAAAAGTTAATTTGAAAAATGTTGATGTTTCCCAAGTCAGTGATGACCAATCAGTTCTTCATAATTTAAGAATGATGTTTTTCTTCTACAAGTTTAAACAAAAAAGACATACTTTGCATCATACACGGGAACAATTTAATATTTCAGCATTTTATTAATTTAAATTTGTTGTTTTAAAGGGCACCTATGATGAAAATCATCTTTTTAAGCTGTTTGGACAGAACTGTGTGTAGGTATAGTGTGTTCACAGTCATATTGGAGTCATATGAAGACAACAAGTCTCTTTTTTGAAACTTCCTGACGTTAAAATAGGACCCAAAACCCTCCCATTTTAAGGCCCACCGCAACGTGACGTAAGAGTGCGGTTTTCCTATTCATCCATTTGATTGATAGCCTCATATTAACATGTCTCCATAGTAACGAGTATAATCATATCAACAAGACAGGACGTGTGCAAAGCAACCGGGAATAAAAGATCTGTTCAGCACTCTGCGATCATCAGTCATCAAATGCGATCAAGAATGAGTTTTACAAGTTTGAAATGTGTTTAAAACAGTGCATGTTTATAATAAATTACAGCGATTTTACCGTCTTTACGTTATCACCACAGCCACATGTCAGTACAGTTATAAAAGAAGATGCTTCAATCCCGGTTTGTGGACGTTAAATCAGGTTTTGTACATTAACATAATGGATGTGCATATAGCAGTGAATATTAACGTGTATTCTGTAAAACAATGCAAAGTTAGACACACCCACTGTGTGTGTGTGTACATGCTTGAACTTTGTAACAACATTGTGTGTGACTCGTTATGGAAAGACTTGAATTAACTCCACAATAAATACATCAAATGATCATTGTGAAAGTTCTTACTGTAGTATTTCACACAAACGTTACGTGAGATCTGCTTCCTTCATGTCTGTCACTCTGCTGTTTATCTGACGCAGTTGAGGCGGAGATTGAGGCACACTCTGACAGGCACATGGGAACGGTGGGTGAGGAGAACTAGCATTAAAGGATCAGTTAACAAAAACAGCTATATAGTGTTCAAAGCAGAACATTCCAATATTCTGAAAGCTATAATAATTTGATGGGTGTTTTGAGCTGAAACTTTACAGACACATTCTGGAGACACAAAAGACTTATCTTAAATCTTGAAAAAGGGGTAAAATAGGTGCCCTTTAAGTTCAAATGAATATTTCAGTTACTCCTCAATGAAGAAAACAATGAAAACATGATTTGTGATATTCAGAATTGGGGTTTTTATTTTTTATTTTATTTCATTTTTTACAAAACGGCATATAAAGTCTATACATTTACCCTGTTTGAGCTCAAGCTTATTGTGAGTAAAGAACGATGCATGCTGTTGGCATGTAATAATGGCCATTCTTCACTGGCTGTTGTCGTCCATTCAGTAATGCAGTCTTTGCCCCAAAGCCATTGACTTGAGTGATAATTGAATTTCCTGATAATTGAATCTGTTTACACCTGCACTCCCTGATACAAGCATACAGAAAATCCGAGTCCAATAAGAGCGATTTGAATGGACGGGAGAGGCAGACAGGAGCCGTGAGACAGACAGAGAGAGAGAGAGAGTGAGAACGCCACCAAGTTTAAAATGGCTCGTAATTACTTTTCCCCCATCAGATAGTGTTTGATTAAATACCTGCAAGAAAATTAAATTTACATGATGAATGGGCACTCAGAATGAAGGTTATAATGTGCCATCAGCTGATATTAACAGATAATTGTGAAAAATATTGTATTGCTTAATTTATTTTGTTTTGGGGTGGGGGGGATTTGATTTGGTAAGTCTATAGACTGATTTGAGGCATTTATCTTGTAAACCAGGCATTACTATTGAACGGATTGTTTTTGGATGTGTGTATGTGCGTTCACGGGGCATAATTCATTATCACGGCTCCAGCTACTCATCGTGTGCATGGTAAACCATCATGCTGTAAATCACCTTGTAAGTGCCAGACTGCCTCCCTCACATCTTTCTTTTCCAATTCGCAGAAGAGATTAAAGATCCACGTGGCATTTCGAGTGAGTGAGAGAGTATGTGTGTGTGTTTGGCGCCTGGTATGTTAAGGTCATGCATCAATAGTTTGTAAGGAGTGGGTAGCAGTTTTTGGGTCACTGTGGTCTGTGTCCTTTACTGGTGTGGTTTAAGTGTGGTCTGAGAGCGTGATTAGGCATTAAGGGAATATACGCTTCACTTGTGCGCTTCCCTCTCTCTGCCTGTTCTCCGAGTAAATGGCTTTTAAGATACTTTGATCCATCCATCCATTCGTTCAGCCATCTCGAGACTTCGTTTCTCTATTTCTTTTTCTTTCTCAATAGGAATCATAAGCCTGTAATACAGTCGCAGTAATGGATTTTGAAGTGTGCGTGTGTGTGCGTGTGTGCTGTTTCTTGAATGACTGTAGCCCTCAGAATTAAACAGAACAGAAGCTTTTAAAAGAGCTTGCGGATGTTGCTTCTTGAGGATGTTTATTATTAAATCTCATCTGCTTATTTCTGGATATTTTTCATTCAGGCTGCCCAGCAGATCATTGAGCTACAGGAAGCAGCTCAGATTAACGCAGGACTCCAGCCTGCCAACCTGGGCCGCAACACCAGCCTCCATGACATGAAAACTGTGGTGAAGACCTGGAGAAACAGGCTGCCGATTGTATCTGACGACCTTTCTCATTGGAGCAGCATCTTTATGTGGCGGCAGCACCATTATCAAGGTATGACAAAATATCAAAACATAGGCTTCCCATGGGTCATTGGAATTTTGAATATCATGGAATTTTTAAAGGTCTGTTCCAGACATTGAATGTCTGAGACTTTTTTTTTGGGCCAAGTCATGCAATATCAGGGATTTTTGTTTGCCACTTTAAATTGTAATTTCCATTAGCAGGGATTGAAGTTAACCTTTTTTCTTGGTAGCACCGGTGCTCCTAACTTCAAAAATGTAGGCGCACCAGCCAAAGTTTAGGTGCACCCACCAACTATTATGAGCAGCGTTACTACAAGTTTTATATTAACAGAGTTATTGCATTTAAATGCAAATCTAACAAACAAACAAAATCTGCATGCGCCCACCAGCCCTACATGCACTGCTTGACATGAATGAGATGAACTGAGTTAAGGATAATAACTTTGCTGTTCTCACAGGTTGTGCCTGAAATTGCACACATGATACTGACATTTATTTGTATACGTCATCTTAATAGCAATACCGGTCTTTTCATGAGCTGCAATAGATTAATATCAGTGAATGCATGCTCTCTTGCGATGGTGAATGCGGTGCCAGTCGCATGGCTGACAGCATCGTGACGATTGAATGAAGGATTAATTAACGTTAGAACATCTCGTGCTTAAGATGTGTAGATGTGGCAAACACTGTTACCTAAATACTCCGTCTCACCAGCTTTACGGTGAATGGCTTTAGTCATTTTCATTGCTCTTCAAAAAGTATAAATGGTGGATTAACATTCACCACATGATCACTAATTAGATGTGCATTATTTGTAACTTTAGGTGGTTTCTAAAACAAAATTTGTCAGTGTTATTTTCATTTTCTCGTATCCAGACCTTTACATTTTCGTGGCTGTACAGTAGCTCCCTGTCATCTGAACTAGGTGATTGACAGCTGATATTAGCCAATCCATTTGCGTTCTGTTTTAGAGCAGTGGGCCAATTAGAAGAGCTTGAAGGCGGGGCAAACATTGCGGGATATATTTACTGCAGCAAGTTGACATGTCAACTGTTTTAATTCATTCCTGAGTGCTGCGTTTGGCGTTTTTTGGTGCAAAGATGCTTTCTGCCTGAATTTCTTCTAAATATGCGCATGTGGTGAACATTTTGCATTGAAATGGGTCGCACGGCAACAATTTATGCACTCACACAAATGCTCCAAAATATATTTTGAGATTGCATCGATAAGATTTTGGACGCATATCAAAATGGTTGCATGTATATATGTATATATGTATATATATATATATATATATATAATATATATATATATATATATACATACATAGATTTATGTGTGTGTGCATGCGTGGGTGGGTGTGTGCGTGTTTTATACATGTACTTTTTTCTTGTTGTTTCTCGCCTGTCATTATGTTTAGGCTATTTTTCAGTTTCTTTTTATAGCCACTTGACAGGTACAGTCTGGTGACTGCATTTGACCTAATTAAGCCAAACATGTCAGGATAAAATAAATTTCTTTGGCTTCAAAATTACCATTTTAAAAATGGTTATTATGAAGTAAACAAAAAAGCTAAATATGATGTTTGTAAAATTACTATCAAGCTGTCAAACATGGGAGAAGGAACACTTACCAACCACACAAACAGCAAGTACTTGTTTTTTTTTTTTTCAAAGTGTGAGGTAAATTTTCCATTGTTCTCATAGTGGCTGTTAAAGTCCTGCAAAGTTATATTCAAGCTAAAACCATTTCAATATTGTTTTTATTTTAACATATTATTTTAAGATAATATTAACCCATGTTGGGTGTTGGAGATGTTTTCATCCACTCTGGGCTGATTTTAAGTTTTAATTTGACCACAACTTTCTCTGTGTTTCAGCAAATTGAATGGTTTTTGGTGACAAATCTTATTTTGACACATTTTGGGAAAATGTAAAAAAAAAAAAAAAGTTGCTGTTTTTGCCCTATTGACTTTCACAATAATGACATTATTTTATTGCAAAGCCATGACACCATTTGATCATGCATTCTTAATTGTTGCTGGTTATGCCTGTTGGGAATAGGTAAACTTGCAGTGGGCCTTAAAATGATTTTTTCAAGAGTGAACAATTTGAACAGTACAAAAGGGCTAATATATAAGCACAACAGCAGCCTTTTTTGTGTTCATTAGATGTAGGTGTGTAACGGATCACAACCCATGGTTCGGAATGCATGTGACCCGCGGATTAATAACTTTTTTTGAACTTGTAGGTTAATCCAACATTGATAACAATTGCAGAGAGATCACCTTCTGCATCATTCAAATCACATGTATGAAAGCATTTTAGCTTCCCTGTAAAGTATAATGATAGTGGAAAAAGTGGTGGTGGGACCTAGCTAAATGCTTTCTTAGGTTATTAAATAAAGGTGTTTTCTGTCACTGTTTGTTTAGCCTGCATTAATGCATTCAGTGTAAAGCTGCACAATTAAACATTAGAAGATCGTGATCTCAATTCAAACCCACGCAACATGAATGATAAATTATAATAATTTGCATATGTTTATTAATCCTTCGAATCACTGCATTTATATCAGTGTTTAATTGAGACAGATTCATTTTAGACACTTTTTCAGTTAGTAATTAAATTAGTTATTAAAAAATACAGAATTACTGGGAGAACAGTTTATAGTTCAGATATAAACACTTTTTTATGGTGAAGATTAAAATCACAGTTTAATGGAACTTGACGCTGGTGAATGTTGTAGCAATTACATTGTGTAACCAATGGGTGGCGACTAACTACCATCAAAATTATGCCACTGAATAGGTTTTCAAAAATAATACACATAAAATGAAAGTTTTATGTGTGAATTGTTGAATCATTATTTGAAAATATATATGGCATGTTGTACAAGATGTTAGATTTCTCTATCTAGCATTATCAGCAGCAGTAACAAAGGTCATTGTTAATATTGAATATTTTCCTTTTTACTGCTGGTTCTTTCTTGATAATTATTTTAATGTCTTTGTCGTTGATCCGTGACTCAAAAAACCATAGTGTGATCCGAGCCGTGAGATTTGTGATTCGTTGCACCACTAATTAGTTGTCATGGTAATTACGATTTTTTTAGTTGTGGCAAAATCTGAAAATAAATGGTCACAATGTTCTCATTATTGCAACAAATTTGTTTCAATTGATTTCTCTTTTTTTTTTTTTTTGTCTCTGCAGCCATTGTGACTGCATATGAAACCAACACACAACATGACCCAAACACTAACAATGCCATGCTTGGAGTGCACGCCTCAGCATCTGCCATTATTCAGTATGGAAAGATCGCCCGAAAGCAAGGTCTGGTCAACGTGGCTTTGGACATTCTGAGTCGCATTCATACCATCCCTACAGTGCCTATTGTAGACTGCTTCCAGAAGATCCGTCAGCAGGTTAAATGCTACCTGCAGCTGGCTGGAGTCATGGGCAAGAATGAATGCATGCAGGTGAGTGAAACGGGAGAATTCGTCCATTCATTCTTTTCTGTTTAGCCCCTTTATTAATCTGAGATCGCCCCAGCGGAATGAACCGCCAACTTATCCAGCATATGTTTTATGCAGTGGATGCCCTTCCAGCCCTAACCCATCACTGTGAAGCATCCATACACACATACACCACGGACAGTTTAGCTTACCCAGTTTACCTGTACCGCATGTCTTTGGACTTGCGAGGAAAACCAGAGCACCCGGAGGAAACCCTGAGATCGCCCCAGCGGAATGAACCGCCAACTTATCCAGCATATGTTTTATGCAGTGGATGCCCTTCCAGCCCCAACCCATCACTGTGAAGCATCCATACACACATACACTACGGACAGTTTAGCTTACCCAATTTACCTGTAGCATGTCTTTGGACTTGCGAGGAAAACCGGAGCACCCGGAGGAAACCCACGCCAACACAGGGAGAACATGCAAACTCCACACAGAAATGCCAGCTGACCCAGCCCAGGCTCAAACCAGCGACTTTCTTGCTGTGAGACAATTGTGCCACCCACTGCACCATTGTGACGCCCGATAAGAATTCAAAATGAGTTAAAAAATAAAGATCCACAGTATATTGGTACTGGAAAAATACAGGGGTTTATCATATTTCAAACTGTTTGATATTATAATTTTGTATTTGACACACTGCTGTTCTAAAGTTCACCGGTAGGTGGCTTCACAAACTGGCCAGCTGATTTTGCATTATTTTACATATGAAATAAATGATATCGTTTAATGAACTGACATCACTAAACTTGTATGCAAACTTTTCTATAAATCATGTTTTGCCACAGGAAGTAACACATCAATTCTTTTCAGCATTTGTCACTTGCTCATTTCTGATCTTTTCGAATTTAGAGACTGACTGGCAAGCGCATCATTCATCTTTCACAAATTTCGCTTGATTGAACTTTTAAACATGAGAGCTTAAACGTGACCTGCTGTAACCAGTTTAGTTTTGGTCATTTAGTATCTGCAGTTGCATTTTAAACAAACATTTGGAATGAGGCAACTGAAGCATTTTAATATCTATAATATGAGGAAAGTTATTGCTGTGCTGCTGAACACTAATATGAAACTAGAGAGAGACAGAGTGAGAGAGAGAAAGAGAGAGAGATTTGTATTGTCAATGTATTTGCATTGATCAGTAGTGAATAAAAGTTAATCATATCTGAGTTTATTAAAGTCTGTGATTTATGAAATGTCCATCTCCAAATTTGTGGAAATGATCAGCATGAGCAAGTGGTTTTAAATCTTGACTGTTAAAATTACACCTATTATCTGACCGATTACATTAATTATGGAGGATAAATGATCTAATGTTAACATTACTGTGCATTTTTAATGCATATCTAACCATTAATCTAACCTAATCATTAACCAAGGCTAATAAATACTGATTATTACTTGAGCTTTACTTATGCTAGTGAGATCTAATGATTTAAATGTTTCACTATTTTTATTCTGTTACTTCAATTATAAATATATTTTTCATCAGAATAAATATTTGTTTGTAATTAAAGGGGTATTGATATATATTACTTTAATTTAATAATTTTTTATTGAAATGTTCAGATATGTTAAGGCTGGTTATTTGTGGGTATTAGTTAATTTAGCAACAGTTCAAATGAATACATTTTGCTCATTGAACAGGGCAAGGAGTTCTCATTAGCATTTAAATAACTGTAAGAAGAAAATGGCAGATGCATTATTCTGCTGAACACCTTTTGTAAGTCGTGTGGATACGGAACAAAATAAAAGTGATAAGAGATATTATTTTTTAGATGAGCTCTTTTATTCATGACACTATCTTTGTTAAAATGTCTTATAGTGTCACAATCAAATCAGTCCCGAGCTAGATAAAGCTCAAACTAACCTTACCTTTACTTATAAGTGGAAAAAATCGCTAAACTAAAAAGCAAATGTTCATTTTTTTTCATAGAAAACATCATTATTTTCATTTTTTTCATTAGGTACATCTACTACATCAAACAAAATCTTGGTCTCGGCACATCAACTACTTGGTAAAACCCAATCAATTTCTGTGTTTTGGAGTTTACCTGAACTGATCAATTGCATTTCCTGAAAAGCTTTGCTGTCTTCATTAACATCTGGATGGACTTTAATAATGCGGCTATGTTTTTTTATTGTTCAGCTCGTTTTTGTTAGCGTAACAGTCATTTCAAAGTTAATCAATGTGAAGAATTTTGCATGAGGACAAAAGATTTTGCCATGGAAATTTTGTGGTGAATTTTGTGGCTATTCAGCTACTTTAGATTTGACACAACCAACAGAAAGCAGCTCGGAAGCTTTATAGTGACCTTTTGTGAGCTGGGCCAGGATATAGAAAATTGCCACACAAACCTGTTTTGCTATCAAAATTTTGTTCTTTTGACCACCGTGAAGTTGACATGAAAATTGGAATTTCCCTTTTTCCTGTATTTTAACGTGAAACAGACTTTTAGAACAGGACTTAATTTTGACCATTGTGAAATGATTGGATCTTTGCTATCGTTGCTAATTGTTGTAATTTCACTAGTAAGCATCTGGTGGAGCCTAAGTACTAGTTCACAGAACAGAGCTGAATGTTGTTTGGCTATAGCTTTCTGAAGCTATCTGGTTTTGCTGGATGAGAAAACATTTTAAACTGGATGGCTAGTAGTTTGCCTTTGTTACCCATCTTCATGGACAAGGTTTTTTTTTTTAATTGTCAAAATGAATTACACTTTATTTTATTTATACATTATTTATATATATATATATATATATATATATATATATATATATATATATATATATATATATATATATATATATATATATATATATATATATATATATATATACTTTATTTTTGTATAAGTCAGAATTATTAACCCTCCTAAATATTTTTTCCCAAGTATCTGTTTAACAGGAAGATTGTTTTCAACACATTTCTAAACATAATAGTTTTAGAATTATTTTTTTTATCTTTGCCTTGTATGATGACAGTACAACATGTTTAACTAGATAGTTTTCAAGATATTCAGCTTAAAGTAATATTTAAAGCCGTAATTAGGCAAGTCATTCTAAAACGATCATTTGTTTTGTAGACAGTCGCAATAAATATTGCTTAAGGGGGCTAATATTGACCTTAAAGGTCCCTCACACTTTTCTATCCGAACCATTTCCCGGTTTGTTTGACAAATGTAAGTGCTCTGAGGCCCCGTTTACACTAATGCATTTTAAAACTAAGTTTTGCTACGGTTACGCCATCTGTCCACACAATGCCAGAGTTTTCGAGCGCCGAAAACGGAACGTTTTGGAAACGCTGAAGAGGCCGTTTTCATTCTAAAATGCTGCTGCTCCATCTCAGTGTAGATGGGGGAAAACGGAGACATCTGAAAACAGAGGCGTGGCTGCAGACATTCGCCTCTCTGATTGGGGCTTTTCCTCAATATTAAACCTACACACAGTTCAGTCCTGCATCCTCTCCTCTTAAGTTCAGACTTCGCAAGTTTGATATGGAAAACAGACTCCCGAGGTGACTCTTCAAAGGGAACAGTGTACTTTATAACCTTATTCACATCATCCTGGCTATGTTGATCACTTTCTTAACAATAAAATGAAAACATGAAATAAGGAACTGCTATTTTAATTTTGATATTAACTTAACAGATAGCAGAAATGTTGAGGCGTCGTGCTGCATATATGAGCGTCATCTTCACTGTATGCATATTTATAACAAAACGAGCCTATAACAGAACTGCCTCCTTTCATTTTCATTGAAAATAAGAAACACACCCTCTGTTTTGCTGAATATCAGTTTTAATAATCAATAATGGCCATTATAAAAGTATAATGTACAACAAGTTTATACATTATAGGAAATAAAGGCAAACAATCAGTCAATATACAGAGTGTACGTGGTTACATTAATTATTATCTTTGTGCTCAGCCAAAACACGTTACCTGAGAACAAGTAATAGATTCAAAAGACCAAAGTCGGGGAATATATCGTTAGATATAGACAACAAGATGAAATAAATATCACGTTTAACAAATATAGTGAGATTGGATTCATCCTTAATGAACAGTCCGATTAGCACAGTTCTCATCTGGCTATATGCTTTAGCGCATGCCAAAGTGTGTGTGTGGTGATGTGATGTGCGTTTTCAGTGGTTTGGTGTAGACGGAGAGTTGTTCAGAAACGCTGGGTCAAATGCTAGTGTGGACGCAGATCGTTTTCATTCTAAAACGCCGTTTTAAAATGAAAATGCATTAGTGTAATCGGGGCCTGAATCTGGCCCAGGCGTGGTTCAGTTGCTCGGCCCTGGTCCAGTTGGAAGAGGTGTGCTAGAGCGCAGTTCGGTTTGGCTTTGGCACGGTACGCTTCTAATGTGTGTGCAAACTGCGCCTGAGCCCGAAACCAAAGACGTAACGTCACTTTTAAAGAACTGTTTCATATGGATTTAATAATCATTCTTACTTTTCAATGAACACGATCTGTCATAGTTTATTTAAAGATGCAAACCCCTTGCTGCACCTTCCGCAAACCTCCTAACACCTGCAGCACAAGGACTTTTATGATCATTTATGAGCATCAAAAGTGGTGGATCTGTTCCGTAAAATATTTGACTATTGCATCTCAAACAACTAAAAATAATACAAATCAATATATTCAAAGCAATCTCCACTGTGCTGAGCGAGAGCGCTGCTCTTCTGTTAAACTGAACAGTCACATCATCAATTACGTAAGCGTGCTCAGGTTTGGAAGACAAAATGCAGTGTGAGTGCAGGCCTTCGTGGGAGAGGGGAGGGGTGGGGGCAAGCACGCTTTGGCATGGTTCAGGGGAACTGTACCTAATGTGAGCCCACCCTATAAAGTCTTTGAAAGAAATATAAATTGCTTTTATTCTAGCCGAAATAAAACAAATTAGACTTTCTCCAGAAGAACAAAATATTATAGGAAAAACTGAAAAAAATCCTTCTTCTGTTAAACGCCACTTGGGAAATATTTGAAAAAGAAAGAAAATTCACAGGAGGGCTAATCATTTTACTTCAACTGTATATAATTTTCACATTTTCTTCACTCTCACAGAATAGTGTGTGTGTGTGGCTACATGTCATTGCTGCTGTCAAATTGACTTCATCTATACAAAATCTAGTTTGCCTTGTCGACTCACCTGCTGATTTTGCTGTTAGCCGGACTCTCTTAATCCAAATAACGCTGCTCTCATTACGGCGAGAATGACTGCAGTGCTGTCACACTAAGCAATGCATTCCAAACAGTGTAAGGAATGGGCTGCTAGCTGCAGCATTCGCTTAAGCCTGATTAATGGAGCTGCCTCAACTGAGCTCAAGTCATTAAAGTACCATTGGATTTAATAAGTCTCTCTCTTTTTCTCTCTCTCTCTCTCTCACTCTCTCTCTCTCACACACACACACACACAGCTATCACTTGAACCTGTTCTGTTCCCTTTATCATTTCTTTGGCACACTCTAAGCCACTGGCTCTCACCTGGGAGTCTTAGATTGAGCTACAGAGATGTCTACAGGAGATATACTGTGTTGTCAGTGTTGTTGATTCTTGATGTATAAAATTTCTTGGTCAGAAAACTACACACTGCCTGAGCCAGACAAGTAAAACCCATCATTTTGCGGCATGTAGGATCGTTGGAACATGGAAAAAAGTAATATTCTTTGAGGAATGCGAATTATTCTTCAGGAATTTGAAATGTAATCATTGTTATTGTATTGTCAGGGTCTGGAGGTGATTGAGTCCACTAACCTGAAGTACTTCACCAAGGAGATGACCGCCGAGTTCTACGCTCTCAAGGGCATGTTCCTAGCACAGATCAATAAGTAAGAGTTGATCCCTGGCTTTGTTCATCTTCTCTCCTTTTCTGCCTGTCACTTTGATTCTTCTCTTGATCATCCTCGTTCGCTGTTTCTTTGTCTTTAATTGACACAGCTCTCGTTGTCTTTTGTTTTGCACACACATCTGATTCTCACTGACAATAAAGAATTGGGAACGGCGAGATCATTAAGAGCTCGGTTTTTAAAATGAACAATTTTGACAAAGAATCATTATGGAGAAGAAGGATAAACATCTGTGTGCGCGTCTATGTGTTTGTACAGCTAATATGAAACTTTGGGCCAATAATGAGGTCAGAACAGTCGTTAACAGTCAATATGAGAGTATGATGAGTAATTAACCTTTTATAGCATGTCTGCAGTGGAGGATAATGACACTGAACTCATGATGAGCGATTATCTCCTGTCATACTGCTATTGACTGGCATTTTCAGAATTTACCCAGCTTTTACTGATGAAAAACTCACATAAGGATTGGTTGGGTTGTATTTTGACTGCCTGTGATATATTAACAAACACATATGATTCTTATAAGGATCCACATGGTCAAGTTATTGTCAATATACAGTAAAAGACATTATTGCATTATATTAAAGTTTCCTCATTTAGTTTTGGAGGCCTAAAAAACACTTCAGATTTCAGGATTTATTTATATATTATTATTATTATTATTATTATTATTATTATTATTTATACTACAGTATCACCTAATTTCTTTTCTTCTGTAAAAAGTGTCTCAAACAATTCTCTAAACAGTTCTTGCTAGCAGGGATACAGTTGCATCCTGAAGTTATTTAATTATTATTATTAATTAATAATAATAATTAAATAAATATTAAATAATTTATTAAATAAATTATTAAATAATAATATTAATTAATTATTGAATTATCTAATAAATGTATTTTATTAACGTCTACCTCCACCCCAACCCTCAAAGTAACATAAAAGTAGAAATATTGTACAGTGTCACCAAAATTATTCTATATTGATGTCCGTGTTTACAGTTGTATCACTTCTAGAGCTCCCTAAAGCCGTCCTTTCCAAGAGGCTTCTCTGCCCTGATGTGTTTTCAGTGGTCCACCACTTACAGTACAGTATGGTTGCTCTCACACTAGCACTTTTGCTCCGCACCCGGGTTCGTTTGACGTCAAAGTTCAGTATGTTTAGCTAGTGTGAACGGTGTCTTCTGAACTCGGGTGCGCACCCGTGAATCATATCCGAGTACACCTGAAGAGGTGGTCTGGGGTACAGTTCACTCCTGGTATGAATGCAATCGTACCAAATAACGGAAATGAACCGCCAATCGTTTTCATAACGTTCATTCATGTGTGTGTGTGTGTGTGTCTGTGTATCACACACTGCACTTTGGTCACAAGCGGGACTGAGCCGGGGCAAACACGGTGATAATGTTTGCATGTCTCCTCTAAAAACAGCTTCTGCAGACATTGTGTGATGTTCTGAACGTTTATACCATCTGCAGATAGACGTGGGTCGCTTTCTGTATGTCCAAAACCAGAAGATTCAGTAAAAGCAGAACGATTGTGATGTGCGAACGTCTTTCCGTTTTGGTGCTTTGCTTTCATGGCCGTCACCTAGCAACAGCCGTAAACACAACAGCAGCTTGATGATGCAAGCATACTGGGGTTCAGAAGGAAAAAACACAGTGTGAACACAAACCAGTGTTCAAAGTTGGTAAGGGGGGACAATCGAACTTGGGGACGGTCCAGGCAATTGAACTAAATGTGAAACATTTACAGTACATCAATGATGAAAGGCCCATTGACATGTCTTCATTTTAAGAAGCTTCTTTAACCTCAACGACTGTATATGGTAAATACCTAGGATATTGATGGAGACAAAACAATCCAAATTATCCGGTAGAGACCATTGGCTGGTATTATGCAAATATTATGCATGATTTATCGAAGGTGATGTTCATGGGTATTTTGCAAGTAAAGCAGATTGTTGTTATATCTCCAACATGTTCGTTCAGATGCAGCGACGTTTACTACACAGAGTTGTAGTACACCTATAAGCTACACAAAACTGTCTAAATAGTTTTAGTATTTAATTGGACAATTAAGATATCAAGATAATTATTCTGTGATAATGTTTGGGAAGCTTCTCAGTGAACTACGGCTCTGTTTAGTAAAGGCTGCTCAATCTAAATGCATGTGAAAATAGCACATGTAATGTTTTTACTTCTAACTTGCTTGATCTTTTCAGTCAAGTGTTTGAAGTAAGTCCTCCTGAGAGATGATTGCTGTTTCCATACAATGAGTCAAAAAGAACAGTCGTCACTTCCTGATAAAATGGCACCAAAAATCAAAAATGGCTTTTGGAGTCACAAGAAAGTTCTGGGAGGTTTTAATACTTAATGACTAAAACCAAATGCTTAATGACGAAAACAACATTTCAGATGTTTTACAATGTGGTCAGTCTGCTCATTTGTCTGTTAAACCTCTCCATCTCATGACCTGTTAAAACTGTCACGTTCGATGAGGGGAAAAAAGGGGCGAGGACCCAAGTTCAGGGTAAAGTAGAATTTATTTAAAAATAAAACAAAAGAACAACAAAAACCACCCCGAGGGGGAAAACACTAAACTATAACACAAACTTGGTTGGGCTGGCAAGACAAGGCTAGAGCAGGAACACAGGGGAAGTATAGATGACGAACTGGCACAGGACAGCAGACATGAGGACAATATAAGCAGGAGTAAATTAACACACACAGATGAACATAATTAACTAATAATGGGTTAACAAGGAGGGTGGGACTAGACGATAGACGGGAGAATACTTGACACAAAGAGACAACACAAGCCAGGTGCTCACATTAAACAGGACAAGAACACGCAGCCAATGAGAGAACTCATTAACCGCATGTTCTTATGACTAGACAAACACTGAAGCACACAACAAAAGCACGCGACCAATGTAAACACAGAGCCACGTGCTTTGACAGACGCAAGACACGAGCACACGATAAAGGAAAACACTTTACCGTGGGTTCACATAAATGCAACACGCATGTTTCATCTCCGCGCCAACCAAAACCGAAACCAACTAGACGGAGACGCTGAGAATGAAACAGCGCGATGCTGATGAAACAACACAAACACGAGTACAAGAGCGCGCGTCCCAAGCGCACACGGTCCGCGCGCACATATGACGACGCGCACCCAGACAATGACAGTGCTCAACCCAAGAAAACTCGAGCCGAGCACTAACAGGACAGGACAAGTCAGAGCTAGTGTCTGGACTCTGCCACAAAACAAGAATTAACAAGACCAGAGTGGCAGAACCCTGACAAAAACAAAATCACATGACTTTATCTGGCAATTATTCTGTAAATGTGTTTCCATTGTAGTTTATGCATATTTTTAATAAAAGTCATTTTAAAAAAAATTGTTTATCGTACTAAACGTAAAAAAAAAAAAAACTTTATGCACATTTTATTTCTATTAAGCATTGTTTTATGCAATAGTTCACAATACGCATAAAATAGGTGGATGGAAACATGGATAATAAAGCATCTTTTGTTAATTCAACAATTTATAGGGGTTTAACTATGGAACCTATGGCGCCTTCTGGCCTTTAAACGAGGCCTACCCCATTAGCCCTGCTCCTTACCCCCACCCCTCGTTTTGCGCGTTCATGTGAAGGGGTAGGTTTCCCAATTCTCTTTAGCTTGAAGGCGTAGGGCTAAGAGGAAGGGCTAGATACCCCTTAAAACTGAGATTTTTCAGGACCACACACACGAAACCAAGGGGTAAGAATTTCCCCGAACACACCATCTACAACGGCTGCAGGGCTGTAAGGAGATGCACAAGTTAGTATTCTTTGTCATCATTACAATTTTTTTACAACAAACAAGCACATTTTAATACATAATTGTAATTCATAACCACATTCATGTTTTACCAGCATGGTTTAAAAAAAAAAAAACGCTAAAATAAAAAACGCTAAATTTCGCCATCCATAATCCATAATAATAACAACTCCTGTATAGTAGTCCCACAACATACTTTCACATCTGTCACTCGATGACACTTGAATACCCTGTCAGAGAAGTCTAGTGGCTGGGAATGACCTTTTTACAGTGCTGGCATAATGTTATGTTGTTTTCGTGTGTTTACAGATGAATATGGCCACAGAGTAAATACATAGTACAGTTATGATAACATGATATCGTTGCTTTCAATGATTTCCTGAAGATAAATACCAAAAAATAACACAACTGCAATAACTACAGCAGTCGTGATCATCGACCTCATATGAAGCGAGAGATCGTGATGACATATGATGATGTATGCAGGTGCTCTAGTGGTGTCCCATTTCTTAGAGGTAAATTTTGAAGCCCTTCCTCTTCACACTCTGTTTCAAGGGGAAGGGGAGGAAGGGGTAGGGATACAAAAATAGAATTTATTAGCGATGACAGAAATGTGCATCCCTGACAAAATATGCATAACATTCACAGCATTTGCTAAATCACATTTGCTATTTAATTTCAATTAATTGCCCTAAGTGGCTCCACATACAGCAGAACAGTATTGGAAGTCAAACTGGGATACATGTTTTGTAATTTCAGAATCAGCTCTGTTATTTGGCAGGCTGTATTTGTTGTGCGCTTGTAGACATTTTTCATTCTTAAACAGCTACGTTACACTGTGATAAGATGTGTTCAAAATAGCATAATGGGGCACTTCAAAAATGAAAATATGCAGAGTAATACAGAGCATCGTGTGATTATCTGTTAAACAGGTATTGATAATGACCTTCTTTTTTGCACCATCATTGCTCTGTATAGACCCTGCTCCTTTCTTTATCACGGGTGAATTGATGTCGAGCCCAGAGCCCTGCACAGGGTTGGAATAGCTTATTAAATACACATTGTGAATAATTAACTCAATAGCAATTTGTGAAATCTCTGTGATCAGCAGAAGTTTCCCACAGCCTCAGCAGGGCCTAATGTAATCATTACATTTTCGCTCTCTATGAATATTAACGTAGGGATTTGAAAAAGCAGCAGAGCTGTCAGAGGAAGATGTTTGACACTTGACTGGGCGTGGGGACTTGTGCTCTCCAGGCCCGGTTCTCGGCAAAGGCCACAAGCAGAAACATATTATACATGTCCAGGACTGATGAGACGCTTCAGTGGATTTGGCATCCCCAGAGTCCCATTGCAATCAAGTGTAATTCTGTTGCTTGCCACATACTCATTAAAAATCCCCATTATATGTGATTGGTTTAGTAGGTGTGTCATAGGGTGACATTTAGAGATGGTGATGGTAAGGACTGAGGCTTCAAGCTCAGTTTATGAGTCCCATCCTGTGCTTTCAGTCCCTTATAAAGCCCTTTACAAGTCTTTCTCAACTTCTGTTCTTAAACTGCTTCTATAAAGGGTCCTAGAAAAGGATAAATTCTTAAAGCTCTAAAATGGCTGATGAAACCAAATATTGGACCCGGTCAGCTTATTTTGGTTAGGTGCTGGCCAACTGGATAGTTTCTTGCAATTTTTTTTTTCAGCAGATACTCTTCAAAATGTAAAAAGGCCATGAAAACTGAGGTTACACTTTATAATGAACTTTAATTAGTTACCATTAGTTAATGTATTTACTAAAGTAAAGAAAGAACGAATAATGCTTGTACAGCATTTATTAATCTTAGTTCATAAAATATTATTAATGTTGATAAAATCCAAATTCACACTTGTTAACATTAGTTAATGTGCTGTGAGTTAATGGGGACGATCAATGAACGTCTTTATTATCATTAACTAACATTAGCAAAGTTGAATAAATATTGTAATGTATTGTTTGTTAGTAAATACATGAACTAATGCAACCTTATTGTAAAGTGTTACCTCAGATGAAGAGTTTAGATGCTAAACCCTCTTAACTGATAAATAAAATAGCTTTTTTTTATTTTTATAAATGTCACTTTAGACAGTTCTTTGGTTTTTAACAAGGTAGATTTTCTTTTGTGTCAAAATCAGCTAAATCCACTTGTGCTTTTTTTTTTTTGCAAAAACCTCTAAATCCTCCTATTGGGACAAGACATTGTAGTTAGTTGAAAAATCACTATTATTAGAAATTATTTTGCGATGCGATTAGACATAATTTTACCAAACATAAAGCACATTACAAAACCACCTGAAATTAAAAACACATAATAAATGTACAGTTTAATATAAGAACAATGTAAACCAAGCAGGTTAGATTTAAATAATATAAAGTGTACAGTGCAAAAAAAAAAAAAAAAACAGCATGTACACATTAAAATAAAGTGAATAAAAACATATTCCCTATGCCCACAGCTATAATAACATCCTATGAGCAAAACATTAAGAAACATCAATATCTGTGCAATGTCTCTTTATATAAAAAGCTTATCTGATGTATATTATAAAGTAATACAAAAAATAATGTATATTTGTATATATTATATTTATGTTTAAAAATAACTTACATTGGCAAATAAAACACAGTTAGTCATACTATGCAAAAAATAGATGTCTCTCTGAGACTTTTAGAAGCTGTCATTCATTCATCCTCACCATATTTAAGGTCTCTATCGTAACATCTCTTTTTCGTCTCTTCTGTTTATATAACATGTCATAGCATGATGTCTGTGTGAAAAGAACGGCATCTTGTTTAACTTTTATGAAATATAGTTGCTGTTTAATGTATAGTAAATCAGACTCATTCAAAGAGTCGCTGCGCAAAAAAACATTGTTAATGCATGTTACACCTCCGACTGTACAATATGTTTTCTTTTTCTTACAATGCACACAGGGTTTTGAGGTAAGGGATGCTTTAATTTTCCAATCATTGCCAATCAGACAGGCTTATGCAGCTCATCAAAGTACATCTTTAAAAATCTAAATTTGAATCTGAATGAAACAGTCTCTTGATAAAAGCTGGCTATTAGCGCGCTGCTACATTAAAAACATATGATTCGATTCGTGCCTTCTTATTGGTTCTCGGGACATAACGGCTTTTGCTGTCAAAGGCAAGTGGTGTTTAGAATCTTTTGCCAACAAACTGTTAATTCCAAATGGGCGGATGCTGCGATTTAGAAGATTTCAAGCTAAAAAACTGTTTGATTGTATACTACGTGTCTAAAGCATTTGCTTAATGTCATTACCTATTTTTTGACGGAATTGGCATTTAGCGGCTTTTGCATCTGAACTCTTCAGATATTCAGTTATGACCAGTACGGACAAAAAATTTGCTCACTCAAGCAAGCTTGAGATTAATCTTCCAGATTTCTTATATTCTTTACTTAAGATTTGTAAAGACTCTGATGCTCAGAACTGACAAATTTCTCTGCTCGTTTGATTTGAGTTGTGTTTTTTTTCTTCCTCCAGGTCAGAGGAGGCAAACAAGGCCTTCTCTGCTGCTGTTCAAATGCATGATGTTTTGGTCAAAGCCTGGGCTATGTGGGGCGACTACCTGGAGAATATCTTTGTCAAAGATCGTCAGCCACACCTCGGTGTCTCTGCCATCACTTGTTACCTACACGCGTGCCGCCATCAGAATGAGAGCAAGTCTCGCAAATACCTGGCCAAGGTAAGAACTCCACTTTCTTGCTGGCCTAATCCAGGTTTATCTACAACTGAGAATTTTCTTTTCTTCTTGTCCACTAAATTACATTAATTTTTTTACAGAAGACAAAAAGTAATCTATATCTGACAGAGTAAATTCACTTTAAATCATAGGTCTCAATCTGGATTCCTGGAGGGTCGCAGCTCTGCAGTTTTGCTTCCACCCTAATCAAACGCACCTGATCCAACTAATCAAGCTGTTCAAGACTACTAGAGACTAGTATACAGGTGTGAGTTGGATGTGGTTGGAGCTAAACTGTGCTGCGGCCCTCCAGGAATTGAGTTTGAGACCATTGCTTTAAACTGAAATGTGTCATTGTTCTTTGATATCTTGCGATTGAGATCCACCAATGGGAAGAGACATCTTCTCAAACTTGCACAGAATCATCCAATTTCTCCAAGTCTTGATTTAGTTTTAGATTAGGTTTTTCCCCTTTATACTATTTGGTGCAACTTTTAGTAAATAAGTGAAATAAAATAAGTGAAAATGTCTTATCAAAGTCTAGGGTTATTTATATTTACTGGTATTTTTCTTTAATGTAGCATTTTATTTTAAACGATTATATCAGTTATAGTCTCAGATTCAGAAGGTTCTTCACATGTTGTAAGCAGCAGCATTGGCATTGATGTCACATAGAAGCTAACACTAACAGTCACATGATAACAGATCCTCGCCATGGACGTTTTCACAGTGTGTAAATGCGGCACCATGTTTCAAGCCGATCCATACATGTGGAAATCCAGAGCGAGAATGCTGAGGTTAAAGCAGCTCTCCAGAGTAGAGCTGTCACACTTCTCTATTTTTCCAACTGTCCAGCAGTGGAAGTGTAAACTCATTGATCTGCTGGAGCATCAACAGTGATCGCTTCCCTGCTCTTGGGTTGACTATCAGTCGCTTTTAAGTTGTCAACAAGTGTCTCACCAGTCTGAAGTCAAAACTGAAAATCAGTCTCTATAAAATAATAGTACAAAAATACACATACAAATAAATTAAAACATATGTCATTGTAATTTGTGCTTTTGTGAAATAATAAATACAGGTAAACTGAAACGCCTGGTTTTAGGCCACAATATTTCAGTAGTATGGTGCAGGGCCTCCTTTTGTGGCCAATTCCGCAACAATTTGTCGATTTGAAAATGACAGATACAAGTCCTGCACAGTGGCCAGAGGGATTTTGAGCTATTCTTCTTGCAGAGCAGTGGCAAGGTCACTATGTGATGCTGGTGGAGGAAAATGTTTCCTGACTCACTCCTAAGTGGCTCAATAATATTTAGATCTGGTGACTGCAGGCCATGGGAGATGTTCGACTTGACTTTTGTTCATCAAACCCCTCTGTCACCAGGCTTGCTGTGTATTCAGTGCTTTCCCACAGGTTTGAAATATACTTTCGGTTGTAGCTGGATTGAAACACCTTTTACCCACGGCACATGGACTTTTGAGGAGATTTAAAAATCCCGGACCTACGCATTTTTAAGTTCCAAAAAGGCGCAACTCTGTGGGTCTCTGCAGAGCACGTGAGATTGACAGTTCTTGCGTAAGACAATAAGTGGGAAACTTGTAGGGCGAGAGGAGATTTTCCACTAGTTAATCGATTAAGGATGTTTGGCTATTGGGTGTATACAAAAAATAGTGTAAAAGAGTGATGATAATAAAAAATAAATGTCACCACCTTCAGGATACAATGTTTGTAGGGTGCACATGGTCCCCCAGAATGATTTGGTGGTTCTTGGCAGTGGCGACCTAGGGAATTCCATGATTTTGCAGCCCAAACCATCACTGATCCACCCCCATGCTTCACTATAGGTATGCAAGTCTGGGTTTTACGCTTCATTGGGGCTTCTTCAAACTGTAACTCTCTCGGATATGGGAAAGACAGTGAAGGTGGACACATCATTGAACAATACAAGTTTCACATTGTCCAAGAATTTTGCTGCTGGCAACATTTAAATTGACTTTTGGCATTGGCACATTTGACCAAATGTTTGGCTATAGCAGCCTGGCCATGTATATTGGCCATAGAGCTCCTAACGAACAGTTTTGGTGGAAACTGGAGAGTTGAGGTGCACATTTATTTTGATTCATTTTAGATAATTTTTTTTTTATTTGAGAAAATGACTAAATGTATAATTTTGTTTGTATTTGCTATGAATCACAGTATCAGCAGATCAAATTCGTAAATTGAATTCAGACAAGACAATTGCAATCTGTGGATCCCTATAATAAACATGTTTTGTTATAGCTTTTGATAATGTTGGTAACGCCTAACCCAAAACCGAGACTACAGAACAAAGCAATAAAAGATCCATTTGCATGAGCATTTGCATAAGTGCTGATCTGTGAGCAGAGGAGAGCAAGACCTAGTGATCAATAGCCTACAGTATCATACAGTGTTATCTAGACAACAACATGTGCTTAGTGATTTACTCGTCAAAAACAGACCAAAATGGTTGACAGAGATGCACAGAGCATGTCATAAGGGGATACCATCTTATTTTTGAGAAGCCTGTAATTAGTTTTACCATTAAACCTATTTACCCTAACGCACAGGCAAACTCACCGCTCATTTGTGGTCCAGTAAACCCATTCTGCTTTGATGGCTTTGTTAAATGGGGGGGGGGGGCATATCCATCACCACGCGCCATTTCTGAATTAATGCAGCTGCAGAGACGAGATGCCCTCCATTCAGACTGATGAACCTCCAATGATGGATGTAATTATATTATTAGACCTGATGATAGGCTTTGTATGGATACTATATACATGGCGGTCTGCTCTCTGTCGAGAGTACTGTACACTAGATCAAACAGCTCCATTTAGCCCCCTCCCCCCTCCCCCCACCCCCGTCGTGGTTTTGAACACTGTAGCTTATGTCTAGAGTGCTGGTGGCCACTGAAGCTTTCGAAACGGTGGCGTAGTTTACACGTGATTAATGAGAGTAGCTGCTTGCTGATTATCCGTAATTATCCGTAAGCCGTGTGGCCTGGGCCGTCCAGCGTTTAATGTCTCCATCAGGCCTCCAGCGTCTGTACCAGAGCCACACCAACAATAGCGGGGACGAGCAGCAGCTGATGGTGGGAATAAGGCGGTTGGGATGATTTTACAAGCCATTAAGTCCTTGAGTAGCTATTTCATGGAGCTGATGGCCTCATCTTCAGCTGACACAGTTTTACTTTAAAATGAAAATGTTACCTATGCAGTCACATGGCTCGATGAAGGTTTCAGCTAAACGCACTGTTTTTGAATGTTTGAGCTAAAGATCGACTTGAGGGACACTTGACTCTCCAAATTAAGATTTTCTTCATTGGTGTATGTTTATATGAGAAATACTGTGCACAGATACACAAGGACAAAGAAGAGATTCAGCATTTGAGTGAGCATTTAAAAGTTTTTTGTTTTTTAATTAAATGATTGCTGCTTTGGATGCTGGACGACATGAATGATGTATGGATTTTTTATGTGTAGATATTGTTTAGCCTTGTTAGTCAATTTTAAAACAAAAGTACACAGGTACATAGAGGATAAAAATATAGAAGATTTAAAAATCTGAAAATTAGTAAATATAAACATACAAATTTGGATCAAAAACATATGGCATGATCATCTGTGTACCTTTGTTAAAGACTAAAGAGAACAATTAACTTGGCTTGTTAGTGTTGTTGCAGTTGGGGGGAGCTGTGATGTTTAATTTAATAATGAATATTTTTTACTTTTTTAAATCACAAATTATTTAATGTAAAGAAATACATTGTTTTTTTATGAAAAATTAATTGAAAGTATAATTTTGTGTGTATATGCTGTGAATTTCAGTTGTTAGAATGGAAATTGGAAATTGGACACTTGTTTCAGCAAGTGAAATTGGAATCAGCCATGAAAATTGCAATTGCTGTCTCTCTATATTAAACTATCTATGTTTTGTTATAGTTTTTAATGATGTTTATGTTGTCTAACCCAAAACTGAAATAAATTATTACCTCCATAGATGATATATACAATATTTATATTTAAGGATATTTTTTAACCTTGTTAGTCAGTTTAAGCTCTCAACTGTCAACGTCTCACCACCAAGGCAATTAAGTTTACATCATTTGCTAATAAGGACAATCTATATAGTTGGCAAGGTCTAATACTAAGAAAGGTTGAAGAAATATATAGTTTCCATACCTGGTGACTGATAAATAGCAACACCTATTTATTAATTTGCATCAAGAGTCGTAAATCATTGCTTTGCTACAGCAATCCACATGTACAACTGTTATATGATTTTTAGAGGCTAAATTAAAATCAAAAACCACCAAATGGCACACAATACTTTATCATTTTATGTCTACTTCACAAATATTGTCAACAGTTTGAAAAAACATTCTTACAAAAAAAAATAATACAGTTTATGTTCCTTCAATACAAAATCTTACTGAAAGCAAATTTTTTTGACATTTGGAATATAAATTTGGAATGTAGTTGTTGTTGCTTTTTTTCTCCAGATATTTATCTTTAATTTTCTGTCAATTTTAGACTAAAAATATTTTTCCTGAAACATGTTATTTATTATAGTAACATGTACATTTATTGTTTCCTTATTTTCATAAATATAAACAGACATAACTTGTTTTATTTAAATTTTTTGCTACAATCTGATTTTTTAAAATGAGACAAAGCTTAAGTCTGTGCACCAAAGCAATGAAGATTGGCATTAATTTAGGTTGAAAATATAATTTTCATGTCTAGAAGAGGGGACAACAGTTTAAGGGGTTAAAAAGGTACATAGAAAGTCCATGGAGGGCAAAAGTATATATAAAAATAAATATTTAAAGTTTTTTTAAATACTTTAACTGGCATTTATTTTTTATACCAGCATCATTCCTGATGATTTAAAAGATAATTATTGTTTTATTGCATATGTGTTGATTTTTAATGGACTTTTTTGTTCTTTATATCTTGAATGTGAATGCTTTTTGTACCGTATGTTAAATAGAGTTATGAAGGGAAATAAGGGTGAAATATTAAAATTGACCAATACCCAAATGAAAATCAAAAAATTATAAAAAGACAAAAGACTCCCCAAGGACTCAGAAGAGTTAATTAAAATAATTAAATGTTAATGTGACAATAAACAGATTTTTAGCTTATGTCTGTGGCATTTTGAAGTTTTGAAGATTTCTAAACCTACATTTAAAAATGATTGTCTGTCATCCTCAGGTGCTCTGGCTGTTGAGTTTTGATGATAAGAACACCTTGGCTGATGCTGTGGACAAATACTGCATTGGAGTGCCGCCCATCCAGTGGCTGGCCTGGATCCCACAGCTCCTGACATGTCTGGTGGGCTCAGAAGGAAAACCCCTCCTCAACCTAATCAGCCAGGTAGGATTCTTCGCTACATTCTTTTTTCCTAGCAGTGCATTGATTCTTGATAGATCTGTCTAATCAAGATTAATATCCTTTGCCGATGTCTTAAAGGGATTGTCCACTACGATATCATATTTTAAACTTTAGTTGATGTGTAATGTAGCTGTGTGAACATAAACAGCATCTCTGAATGTAAGACACTCAAAAGTCCAATGATAATGGAGACATTGGTTTTTACAGAGTTAGCTTAGCAAAGCCTATAATGAACGAATTTTGGAGACTACAAAAAAATACTTCCGGGCCTGTGAGATCACAAACGTACTTTTACCGCGCGCACACACTGCACAACTAAGGGGCGTGGCCAGAGGCACTGTATGGTTACAGCAGAGGGAGCTGAAATGCCATCCAAACGCTGCTGTTTCCACAGAGCTTCTTCTGTTTCTGTATTTGGGGTTCCAAAGGACAAGACACAAAGACAGAAGTGCTCACAGTTCAATATTAATTATGTTCCAGACAATTATAAAACACATAGCAAGCATGATTTGACAAAACACAGCTTCCAGAATCTCTTCCAGTTCAGTGCTGGATTTGGTTAAAATCTCCTTAAGGAGCAGCTCCAACAAGCAGAAACTGTAGCCTCTTAGTTTTTATTTGTTAAAATTGATCTATTACATGAACAGTGTCTAGCCTTAACGGTATGCTGTAGCAAAGACATAAACAACGGGAAATGCTGTTTGGCACCGTTAACAATTTAGCTACAAATTCATATTTATCTGTCAAACTGCTGTAAACACACACATACTTCACCAGCGCGTGCGTGTCTCTCTATAGGCTGCTTTTTCTGCCTTCTACATCTCCGATAATGAACTCGCAAGAGATATGTTAATGATTCATAATACTTACACATGCATATTCCGAATATTTTTGAAAGACGTTGTGTAACGCATTGTGTTAAAAATACAGGATAGCTCGCCTAACTCGTGTAGCAACAGAAAAATAAATCAAGGCTCACACAGGTCGCATCCCACATCTTGTGCTTTATTCTTCTGTCAACAGTGTCACTGTATATTACAGAACAATAACTTAATCCGAGCATCAGAGAAAAATAAAAATAAACATCTGTCCCGCTCACATGCGCTTCTCGTGTTACATGCGTCTACAGACAGTTCACACACACAACAGCGATCTCTCTTAAAGGAGCCGCACCCCATTTTCACTCATTACAGACACTTGTCAGATGTTATTTCAGAGAGTGGGCATGAGGTTGACTGACTGTTTACACAAAAAGCGCGTGCTTGTACGGGCGTGACGTGGAGCCGATCCGCGTATCGCAGCGCATTATGACAGATGACCAATCAGAGTCACTTGAGGGCGGGCCTTTCAGGGGAACTAGGAAATATGACAGCCATTTATCTGAATAGCTGTATATAATCAAAGTGAGATTTATGAAAAAATGTGATTTCTTTAAGTGAAACATGAGCACACCTTGCTTTGCATTTTATAAACACAACCAAGCCTTAAAATTATATTTTTGACCACCCCTTTAAATAAGAGACAGCCTGTTGTCAATTGCCCTTTTGTCAGATTCATAGTTCAACCGGCTCCCTTTTGAATCATTCATGCAAAGCATTGTTATTGGTTTATATCAAACACTCTCCAACTGAGGGAACAGAACCGCCAATTAAACACCAGGCTAATTTGCCCTCCTTGATGGAGTATTATTTCTAAGCAATTTAAAAAGCTCCTGAACTTCAAAGAGGAAACAGCAGCTCCAGGGGCCCAAACAGAGCGGGAGGAAAAAAAGGAGATCTGTGTACTTAACCCATGTTTAAAAAAATCCCATGCTCATACTAGTGGAGTTTTGCATGCAGCTCGACCACCTCATTCCTCACGTACACACACGCCAGACCAGCGACTTCTAATCTCTTCGTTTCAGCGCTGACGCACCCGTGCAGTGGAAATGCTTCACTTTGAGATTAAGTACACTTGAGTCCCTGATAAGCACCCAATGAAATGGATATGTTTGCACGCCATAATCTCAATTAATGGACTTGTCAAGGCTGCTTTAGGGATGACAAGTCTCCTTGTTGAAGGATCTCTGGGTCTGATGGAAGGCGCAGATGACGAGCGAAAGGGTAGACATTTTGTAAAACCTCTTTTGATTTTCAACTTTTGGAATCTCGGGCGGATGGAGCACCTTTATCTCAGGTTGTGAATTATTTAGCTGTGCTCCAGTTGGCGGGATGTTTTAAAAAACGTTTGGTGAAATATTGATGAAGGTGAGCTGCGGGGTGCCTCGAGATGAAACCAAGGCGAGGGAAAACTTAACACCTTTATGCACACAGACAAGCCGTCACATGGCTGCGCACACACCCCAAAATATGATGAGACTTTTTCAATTTTAGGCGCGATCTCTTCCCCTCGTTCATTTTTAATGCGATACTTAACAAGCTCTTAACAGAAGGCTGTTTTGATGTAAAAGCCCATCTGGACTCCGAGGTGTCTCTTTACACCTAAAGGCCAGGCTGCTTTCTGACGAAGATCGTGTTTCCAGTCTAATGGGCTGCTGGAGCTGAGAGACCTGAGAGGGGCTGCGGGTGCTTTGAGAAACATCGCTGTGTCTGCCGCCTCCATATTTGTCTTCATCGCCCCCTTCACACTCATGCGGACAACATTCACACCCCTCACGGGTATCACAGTGAGGGAGAGAAGAGGAGCAAGTTGATAAGCATGTTTTTTGGGGAACTATTAATTAACAATTAGCTGATTCAAAGATTGGGTTATGAGCAGGGCCTGACAGAATATGCCAATATTTTTGGCTATTTCTGTGGAGAATTTAGTTTAAAAATCTGTGGATTTATGTGAAATGATTTTTGGAGTACACAAACTAAAAACTTGCTCTGACACGATCTAATTAGATCTACTTGTTTGATAACAGTGTATCTGCAGGGTCTTGAAATGGGCCTTGCGACTGCATGTGTTATTGCAAAAGTCTTTTGTTGCTGTTTAGGCAGGTGAAGGTAAGGTAGGGACTGCTGAGGTTAATGTACATGTAGGGTGAGTAGTGAAACTACAGGTGAAATTATGTATGTATTTCTGTGTAAATACTTTGTTTAATACTTGTTAAAGGCAAAACGTTTAGCCCTCCTCTGAAATTGTAATACTTTTTAAAATATTGTCCAAGTGCTGTTTAAAGGCTGGTTTATACTAGTTTGCATGAGACTGTGATGTTATCGCAGTGTTTGCGGAGGTTCACTTTGGGTGCACGCGACATGATTTCAGCTTGCGGAGCACATGAAATTTTTTGAGACTCGAGTGAACAGTTCACTGCGCCACATTTTATTTGAGTTGAATAGGTATCACTTAGACAAGATTTTGTCTGAAACAGGTACGACTGTACACATCTTTATGATCCATGCGTTATCATAGGAATAACCAGATGAACAATAAATCTTGGCTAGAAATTGCAACAGTGGGAATGGAGGATAATTTTTGGTAAGTTTTTTTAAAAATGGAGTAAGTGGAGTAAGTATTTTCAGTAAGTGTACTTTTCTTTTGCTTTCATTCTTTCCATAATAAAAAATATATATATATTTGTTAAGCAACCCATGCTTTGTTGTCAGTCATATTTTAATAAATTTTATTGGTAGAAATGTCGGAGATATGAAAAAAGCAAGTAATGCATCAAAGTTTCAAACTTTGATCAAAGATCAAAAAACAAAGATCAAAAAAAAAAAAAATTGTGATCATTAAAATAATTTCTTTAAAAAATAAAATAAATTAGTTTAAAAATCTTGAACGATATTAATGATATGATGTAGTTCTGGAAACTTCCTTCTTCTATGTTTATCTGTCTGATTTTATGTTTCTTTTACAGTCTCTTTTGACTGCCCCCTGTTAATGCCACAACGGCGAACGTGTCAAGTATAAAAGCCTTGTCCATTTTGTGAGGTCTGTGACGTGGTGCCAGGCGAAAGTATAAATCAGTCTTAATGGAGCAAAGACATTTTCACAGTATTTCCTTTAATATTTGTTTTGTTCTGGAGAAAGACCTAATTCATTTAGTTTGGCTGGAATAAAAAGCAGTTTTTGCATTTTTTTTTTACTGTTTTTTTTACGGTTAATATTATTAGCCCCCTTATAAATATAAATATTTTGTTCAATTGGCTACAGAAAAAAAAAACACACTTGTCCATTGACCAAAGTTAGTAGTAGTTAATACTCAAAATTGCACTTCAAGATAAATACTAGCATCTTTCAAGGTATCTAGTAAAATGGTACTGTATGTACTGTCATCATGGCAAAGACAAAAGAAATTAGTTATTAAAACTATCAGGTTTAAAAATATGTTGAAAAAATAATCTCTCTGTTAAATATCTGAAAAAGAATTAAAATTTCACAGGAGCCCTAATCATTTTGCATTCAACTGTCTGTCTCTGTCTATCTGTGTGTACAATTAAGTAAGACGCATTATAATAAGTGAAAAAAAAAAGTACACTTATTGCACTTTTAGTGTTTGACCCATATTCTTATACTGTATATGTAGGCTCCTCAATGTATTCTAAATCAAGTCACTGTTATCAAAATTTGTGTAAAATGTAAAACATAATAAATTAAAAAGTTAACAACAATACATTTTATAAATGAAAATAAAACGCGTAGAAAAACAGTTTTTGCTGGCAGTGTACCAGTGATGCTGGTTTTGATAAGTACGCTTTTGGGCTGTACGATTAAACAGCCTGAACCTGCTCTGTGTGATGCTGTTCAAGGACACAGCAAATCTCCAAAAGAGAAAAAGTGAACATTCAGTCTTGACAAGCTTTTAGCGAGTGTCATAGTGAGCCATGGTTTTAATCTGCCCTTGATGTTTGTCCATCTCATTGCTTTCCCCCTACGGTTTCATTTTCAAAAGCCTCCGCTATCACAGAGAAGTTTCAAAACATGTCAGCACTAGGTTTCTCTCTCTCGCTCTGACCCGAGCCCACAGGGACGATCTGAAATGTAATCTGCCACTGTTTCTTTTAGGTGGGACGTGTCTACCCTCAAGCAGTGTACTTTCCCATCCGAACCCTGTACCTGACGCTGAAAATCGAGCAGAGGGAGCGCTACAAGAGTGGTACGACTACAGTCTTTTTCAGAACATTCTCACCAAAACAATAAAAAGTAAAACAGAAAAACAGAAGCGATTTTGGGGTGGTGGAAATCGATTTGTGATTTTTCTCTCCGATAATGCAATTTTTATTTGACTCAATATTCTCAATAGTGTGCAGCACATACTTTTAGTAAAAGGTTGAATGTGTATTTATTAACTGTCTATATAAATATAGCCTATATACAGTGTGTAAGCATTACATATTTTATATGCATTAAAGGTGCAGTAGGTGATTTTAGCCCAAACTGTCTGTAAACAAATGTAGAGTGGTATATGCAAATCTACGTTCTGCGCGCCTGTTCACGCAGATCTGCTGTTTGTGTGTGCACATGCACACATGAGAGAGGGAGTGACAGCGGTAAAAGCAAATGCTGAATCAAAACTTTTTCAAATCCTGAATCAATATTGGAGTTACTTTTGCACGCTGGAGGATGACACCATGGCTGAAGTATTTCTTTTAGACAGGTAATGTTCTGTTTTTAAACTATTTTAGTCATGCAAAGCTTGTGCAGATTTTGTTGTCAAATGGGCTATATGCACGGAAGTGTTGTTCAGCCACTGAAATCTGCTGGCGAAAGACTGATGTGACTATTTTCAATTTCATAAGGGACCTTTTACAGCATTGATAATGTAGAATTTGATTTAGTATAAAACATAAGTAAATAGCGCTATTCCACCTAGCCTGCTTTACTGGATTGAAGTTGCTTTTATATTGACATTGGGTAATTTTTAAACAATGACAACCTGTGACGTGCTCCCTATATTGTTTACCATGCTACTCTGAATATTCGGTCTGAAATAGCATGCAAGTATGGCTTAGTAATAAGTTTAATTCCTGCACGCCGCCAGCCAACCTCTAAGCATACAGTAGTCGCTTTAGGACAAAACACGTGAGAGAGTGAGACCAGCGATCCTTGCATGCATGAAATATTGCACATCATGACAAGTTTTGCTTGCTACACAACTGAAAACGTGCTAGATATAAAACAGTTTTTCGTTCAGAATGGTAGCATTATAAAGTACTATAAAGTTTTCTAACTGGCGAATGACATGATCTGGTGGGTCTTTGTCATCTTTAATGTGTGCGTTCGTGATTTCAGGAGTTGTGGCTTTGGATGGCAGGGGAGGGATTGTGTTTTAACGATATTATGTTAACAGATATAATTTTAGGCAGATCACCTACTGCACCTTTTGCTTCTTTTTACAAAAAGATATAAACTCTAATGTGATGATAGTTAAGAAAATATGATTTCAAGTATCACCAAAACTGTCAGTAAACCATTTCATATATACAGATCAGTAAATTGTGTGAGACTTTGTCATTTTTCATGAAAAAAGGCACTTTTAAGCCTGGTTTTACTTATTACTTTACCACAATATTTATTTGTTATTTAATGGTGGACAGAATGTGCATTTTGTTTGAGCTATGTAAATTGGGCAGAATGCGAGTGTGCTCATTTAATTTTTAAAAGAATTCAAAGAGGATAATATTATATAGAGTAGAGATACCCAAAGTAGGGCCCGTGGGACAAACTTGACCCATTGTAACCTTTGATTTGGCCCATCATTCCATCTAAGAAGACAGTGAGAATGATGAAGAGAGATGGGCGGCCAATACCTTTAAAAGAGATCATGATTTCTAATTTGACATAACCTTTTTTTGTTTGTTTTATTACTGAACTACACTAAAGGCAAACTGAAATAAAGTGTTTTAATTAAATGTTGTAAATAAATCAGATTTTTAATAATGTAAATTATAATGGATAGAGGACTATGCAGAAGACATTGGTGAGCAAATCAAGGCAAACTAGTGTAACTCCATTCTGTCATAAATTAGATTGTTTTTGTAATATGTTCATTATAAAATGACGCTGTATTAGTTAATATAAACCAATGTTTCTAGTTATTTTTAAATGTTATTAAATAAATTGGGAAATTAACCATGGCTACTATAGTTGCCTTCGGCCCACAACCCTTAATCAAAATTGGTTTTTGGTCCTTCAAAAGAAATAGTCTGGGCACCCCTGACATAGAGGATAAATTTATATCAATTTGCAATTTACATCTTTTCAAGTCACGATCATGATTCAGTTTTGCTTAATTGCAGAGCCCTATACAAAACTCAACTTCTTCTTTTGATGTACCTTTGTTTCTATCTTTTTCCTTAGACTCTGGTCAGCAACAGCCCAGCTCGGCAGCTGCCCAGACCCACTCCGCGTCTGACCCGGGTCCCATCCGTGCCACGGCTCCCATGTGGCGCTGCAGTCGGATCATGCACATGCAGCGTGAGCTCCATCCCACCCTGCTCTCCTCTCTGGAGGGCATTGTTGACCAGATGGTCTGGTTCAGGGAGAACTGGCACGAGGAGGCGAGTGGTTTTAAAGTTTTCGTATTCCAGAAGCGACTGGCTTCCTCTTAAAGCACATCAGCTCAGAACGCAAGTTAAACATGACATGAATGCGTTTTCTGTCCGCTTTGCTTACGTTCTTTAGTCTTGCACTGCATGCTCTCGTATACGTAGCTGTTTTCAGAGAGCCGCCTGACCAGATGAAAGCTGACAGAGGGGAACGATTGGGGCTCAGTGAGGCTGAAAAGTGGTTTTGCGGTGCAGGTGGACATTGGCGCTCTAGTGCTAATCGGGCTTTGGCGAGGGGCTCTTCGTGATTGATGGGTGAGGGGAGGGGAATGTAGGCTGAACGTGGGGAGATTGGATTGCTGTGACAGGGGTGATGTTTCGAGACTGGACAGGGACGCAAGAGCACTGCTCCTGTGGGACACTTTGGCGAGAAACAGCCAAAGAGGAGGACGGGAAAGGGCGAGAGAAGAAAGTTTAGCAAGGAGAACTGGAGGATGAAAAAAATTGGCATTGAGAAAGCTCAGTGAAGGAAAACGTGGGTTTAATTTTGTAGACATTGATGAAGTGTAGTCACAGACTAAATTAGTCTGTTAATGGCGATCTTCTTCATTTGAAGCCTAAGCTTAATCTCTAGGCTTTTACTGATCTCTCTGGTGAACATCTCTGCCTCTGAAGGATTTCTAGTATTATCAAAATGAAAATTGGATTGAATGTGTGGGAATGGTGTTATCCTTCATGGTAAATTGATAAAGACTGGTTAACTATTCATCCTAGTCTCTTGGTGTCTCATCTTTTCCTTGTTTTTTTCTTGCAGGTTCTACGGCAGCTCCAGCAGGGTTTGGCCAAATGCTACTCGGTGGCGTTTGAAAAAAGTGGAGCTGTGTCCGATGCTAAAATCACTCCACATACGCTCAACTTTGTGAAAAAGCTCGTCAGCACATTCGGCGTAGGCCTAGAGAATGTCTCTAATGTGTCCACCATGTTCTCCAGCGCCGCCTCGGAGTCTCTGGCCCGCCGAGCTCAAGCCACTGCTCAAGACCCAGTGTTCCAGAAGATGAAGGGCCAGTTTACAACAGGTCAGAACACACACATTTTCCTTCACTTTTCAGCAAAGTGACAGTTTTACATTGTCATTTATGAAATGGAACTTAACATAACCCTGTTTAACTATGAGGATGTAGGTTGAGAGTTTGCAGACAGGATGTTCCTGAAGCAATTTAAAACCTAGTATATCAGGGAAAATAAAAATGGAGAGATTTAATTTAATAAAAAATCTTTTGTCAAGAAATCAGTGTTCTTTTACACATTGTAATTGTTCTATTAGAATTTAGGCCTCAAATTTTATTGAATTTAATATTATTTACTCTCCCTCATGTCGGTCCAAAACTCTTAAGACCTTCGTTCGTCTTTGGAACACAAATTAAGATATTCCAGATGAAATCTGAGAGCTCTCTAAGGTTTGTTGTACTGTTGGTGGTTCACTTAAGTTATTTGGTACGATTGTATTTATACCAGAAGTGAACCGCACTAGAGTTCATGTGAACCGTACCCCAGACCACCTCTTTCAGGTGGACTCTGGTACGGTTCATGGGTGCGCAGCCTAATTTAAAAGACACTAGCTAAACGTAACATTCTTTGACATCAAACGAACCTGCATGCGGACCAAAAGTGCTAGTGTAAAAGCACCCTAATTGAGCTGATACCGTGCTGTCTATGGAGGATTAAAGTTTAGAAAGGTACCAAAAATCTCAAAACAGTCTATATGCCTTCAGTTGTTCAATCAAAATATTATGAAGCTAGGAGAATACATTTGTGCACACAAAACCAAAATATTGACATTGATCAACAGTTTCACCTCAGCGTCAGTATAGGACATGCGTTCATGAGAACACTGTGCTCTGTAGTATACCTCAGATGAGCCTATACTTGGTTTCAAACAGAGGAAGTCACACATGGGCATCAAGGGTACACATCAGTGCATCATTTGTCTTTAAGTGTCATTTTAAATTATTGACCGCAGATAAAGTCATTTAAATCTACTTTGCGACTGAGCTGTCACACGTGGACTTCCCACAGAAGTGTCGGCCGAAGTGCACAGCGCACTTAAATGTTCACATCCCCTGTGCACAATTACACATACACTCGCTCTTGTCTCTGTTCCGCACAACCACTTCAGCCGAGAGTTAACCACAGGCCTCTCCACCAGACCGACTCAGAGAATAATTGGCTCTGTGAACCATGTGATTAGATTTAATGGGAAGATGACTATGGGCAGAACTGTGTGTGCTTGTATTAAAGGTGCTGTTGACTAAAGAAATGACATAGCTATAATCAACAAACTTAAAAAACAGAACATTACACTTGCCTATCATACATTACAAAAACAAAACAAAAAGTGCACACAATTTGTTTAGTTGTATTTTGTGATGTTTTCTTTATTTTTTGCATGGAGGTGGAGGTGTCTAATTTTTGTCATTTCTCATGCCAGGCTAAACTGCAAATACATTTTTCTAATTCTGTCTTTCATTGCTCATCCAAACTGTTTTCCCCAACTTATTCCACTAGTTCATTAAAGTTTTTTACATTGCTCTGAAGTTTTATTTAATCTTTTTAGGGTTGCACAGTATATTGGTGGTCATATCAATATCAGCCGATAAATGCTATTTTGAATGATAACTGCCGATAACAAAATTAGGCTAATGTCTTTAAACCGATTAATTCTGCATTATTTCTACTGATTGAACCATTCACATTCTTGCTGCTCATCTCATTTTTATTATTTTACTTATATTTTCACTTTGATCAATGTTAGGTGAGTTTGTTGCTTTATTTATGGAATATTTTTTGTCATGCCGTAGATTTTATATATATAAATGATAGTTGGCCATCACAGTTGGGTGTAATGCGCTTCACCGTAACGCTTTACTGTATTCTAATTACATTTTTAGGGAAAGCAGTAATGTAATGAACTACATTTAAAATTTGTGTAATTTGATAACAGTTACTAAAGTCAATGTACTTGCGTTACATACGTTTTCCACTGCAATGTCATTTAATAGGCATGCGCCTTTAAATTGCTGGAGAACGCCCGCTGAAATAGCTGCTTACGAGAGTGGTCGCTTCTTCAAGTGCAAATACAGACATCTTTTTGATTTCATTGAGCGTAAAAACAAAAATATTACTGTGAAATGCAGCCTATGTCCAGTCTCTAAAGAACTTTCCACTGCTTTTAACTCAACCAGCAACTTGTTCAAGCACTTTAACAGAAAGCATTTTATGACACTACTTGTCACCAAGGAGGACACCCGTACCCAAAAAACACGGTGGCCCAACTCAGCCTAAACAGACTAAATTGATTTTTTTTTCAGGATCGAGAGTGAAGGTATCTTCTGAATGTGAAGAGAAGCGTAGCTGGTTATGGAGCCATTCAGATATTGGGAGAGCATATTGTGCACGCTTAGATTTGTCAGGCGCACCTAGTTAAAAACCGCAAGTCACGTGACAAGAACTGACCGATCAACTTCATGCTTTGTATGGAATATACACATTTAGGTAGACCAATTACCTCAGACAAACACAGAACACCCAAACACTGCAGTGCATTCTCATACTATGGATGTCAATGGGTACAGGTATCTAGTATTTTTCTAAACGTCTTCTTATGTGTTAAAAAAAAAAGACCAACAGGTTTGGAACAAGTGAATAATGAGAGAATTTTAAATTTTGGACGATCTCTCTCTCTTTTTAATATGTCAATCTGCTGTGGTCAACCCATTCTAATCTTTTTCAGTGAATATTAAATCACTGAAAGAGCTGCAGTTTAATTTGTATTTTTATAGGTATTTATGTTTTAAAAATAACTTCAAAGTAAAGTAATTAGTAATCTGATAACTTTTTACATGAAGTATTTAGTAATGTTTTTAGACTGTATTTTTCCAGTAGTAGTCAGTAATTTGTAGTCTATTCCTTTTTTAAAGTAACTTGCCCAACACTATTGGCCACAACACTATTAGAAAAGAATATTTAATTAATAAAGTACAAAAATCTGTTAAAACTTTGCTGAAGTTAATGTTTTAAAACAAAAAAAAAACTGTTGTTCACTTTGTGTTTGCCTTTAGTTTCTGCAATCATGCAGAAAAAATATTTTTTTATACTTATCGACCTTTATATCACTCTTCAAAAAATAAAACTCTATTGGTATCAATAAAAAAATCCATATTGGTGCATCCTTAATTCCTTTAAATCAGTCTGCTGTTATTCTAAGCAGCAATCAAATGCTGTATTTGTTTTTATTTTTTGGGTGGTTTTTTTCTGTGGCTGTGTACCTTTTAATCCCAAATGTCCTTCACCCCCCTCGAGATGTTTGTTTTAAATCTCTCCGAGTAGGGGAGAAGTTGGCACAGCTCTTTCCTGAGGCCAGTTTTTTGTACACATTGCCCCACAATAACCTTCCAGTACCCCCGGTGTAAACCTGGCTCTCAGAAAGCAAAGCATGTATGATCCGAGGCGTATGTTAAAACAAACTCCCCCTCAGCTGTCCTCGGCTCAGGAGAGCAGAATATGTTTATACTTCCCTTCCCTGTCCACCTCCAGTCTCTCCACCTCAGTAAACCTTGAATCCTGGAGCTAGTGCTCTCGTTTGCCTCATATGAAGCTCTATCCGGAGGCGTGTGGGTGTGTGTGTGTGTGTTCATGGCCTTAGAGGACTGTTAAGGTTGTAAGGGTGTAAAACAGATGTTGCGGTGCCAGCTGTCTCTGGGCAGTGAGGCATGGCCAGTGCACCCTGAGCCTCTCTTCTCGCTTTTGCTACTGGGAATGAGTTTTAGAAGGGAACCAGCAAAGCGCACAGCCCCTTTTATTCATTCCCTGCATCCTTCTGTCCTTTTCCTCAGGAGTTTCTCCTGCAGTGCTCTCCATTTTGACACACACACTAAGCATCATTCGTCAAGAATCCTTTAGTCAAGCCACAAGCAAGCCAACAGCATGGGTAAACTGTTTATCAGATGTGATCTGCCCAAACATATTTTTGGGCTAATAATGTAATTGCTTTCAAGCTTATTTGAAGGTTTGATTTTATTTCGCAATATACAAGCAAATTTTATAGCTCCATGTACTGTATACAGGGCCTAAAATTAACATTTTCTAAGCGCCAAATGTTAGTAAAAAACAAGTGTTCACAGCAAGTATTTATAGCAGTTTCCAGTCACCAGGTAAAATTTTATATGAAATACAACGCAATACAGTGAGAAATATAGTCGGTTTTCAGGTTTTCAGTTTTGGTATCTGGCTGGATCATGTCTGCCATTGACCAATCAGGTTTAATTTACCCCTCCATACTCCATACCTTTGCTCTGCCCCCTGTCTGTGCATTCATTAGATAATGTATACTTGTATTTGATAAAAACCCGAATGATAAAGCATACATATGAAGTGTTCTATATCCAATTATTTCAAAGGACAATAGTGTCCTGGGACAGCGAGGACAGAACTTAATAGATAAGTACTAGGGATGCTCTGATCGATCGGCCGGAGATAGGTATCGGCCGATAATCACATTTCATGATTCGATCAGTACTCGTGATTCTGGCCGATCTCGTGAAACGATCGCAAGAGTTTGTTTACGAGTTTACACAACACACAGAGGAAGACATATGTGCGCTCATCAGCAGTGCTACAACCCGTGCAGAGGTAAATGATGCGCAGGGGCACGAGTGATCACTGTGCTTACGTCACAGCAGCTAAAATATTCAGTTTATACAACCTATTGGCACGACTCGCGTGAGTGATGGTCTCTTTGTTGCAAGTGCAACCATTGAATGTCCAGTGTTTTGAGCTGCTGTGACTCGAGCAGAGTGATCGCCACTAACTAGTGTCTTATCCAGCCCTTATGCCTGGAAGCTCTGGGATTCTTCCAAATAGGCCTCTTCATAATGGTGCCGTGACGCCCAGGAATTAGATAAAATACCCTGGAAATCATGGCGATGGAAGTAAATGAGCAAGAGAACAGATTGCGAAAGGCACAGTGATGTTCTAATCATTTTATTTATTAGGTTAAATGAATAGTGCAGTAAAGAAAATCCTCACTCTCTCATCGAGCTGCTGTGACCGTCTGGAGCTGCAAAGATAGAGCTGCTACCAAGAGTTGGAGATGAGCAAATATTTTAATGGCCTTGCATGTATTTGGGCCCTTTACAGAAAAGAACTGATAGTTTTGTGTTTTTGATAATATTGCAAGTTCACTAAAACCTGGCTTGTACTTATTTAATCATATAACTTTTCTTAATATAGGCCTAGTTATTGCAGTAGTGTATAGGCCGATTTCTTTTTAGTAGAGAAGTAATGTATTAAGGTGTGCATTTTAACTTCTAATGCATCAAATAAAGCCTACGCTCCAATCTTTTTCCTTATTAAGACATGTTGAATTCTTCCATCATTTGCAGTGTTTCTAAATTGCACTGTTAGCCATTTCTTATCATTTTTTTTTTTACTTGCTTTATCTATTATTTTCTGTAAAGCTGCTTTTGACATTACAAGTCCACACTAAATGGTTATACGAGACGTGTTTAAGGGATTATATGCAGCATCCTTCATTAGAAAGCTCCACTTAATGATCCTACTTAGAGGGAAAATGTGCTTTATGCATTATAAAGCTTGAAGCATCAGAATCAGTACTCCGTATCGGCCGATCACCATGACAAGGAATCGGTACTCTCTATCGGCTGCAAAAAGCCTAATATGGACATCATGTAGTTGTGGGTTTCATGCTTTAGGACGGGGTTTTCAAAGTGTGGTGTGCATCTGCTTGAGGTTGAATTTAGTTCATTGCCAAATACATGCTTGTGAATGAAATTAGTCATCTTTATGATTATTCTCGTAACCACTGGTTTGTCTAAAATGAAAGTGAACAGTTTGAGAGATGTTCTTCATGCAAGTTCTCAAAGTGAGAGTGGCCGAAAACCCTTGCGTTAGGAGACAGTTCAATGGAGAAATAGCTTCCTCAGATTAACACAACAAAAAATAAAATAAGCAGACATATCAATTACCAATTTCCAACAAATTTAAAAAGCAGGAAATGTAATAAAACATAATAATTAAGAGTAATTAGTAATCTATGTCTGGTTGAACTTTTTTGACACATAATAGTATTTTAGTAATTGTGAGACCTGAATGGGTCTACAGTCAAAAGCCTTTCATGAGGAGGAGAGAAAATGGGAATGTGTGTAAAAACAAGAGAGTGCTGGATTGACTGTCAGTGTCTGACTTTGTCAATTAAATGAATTAATTCACTATTCAAAGAAACTGGAGAAAGTTAACAAGTCTATTCATCTGTTTAAAAAAAAAATCTTGAACATTAGGTAATGAGAAACAAAAATAAAAACATTGAAAATATGATTAATGTAGTTTATGAGGTGTCAAAAAAATAGTTTTAGGCCCTGTAATAAAAAAAAATTGCTATTACTTTAATTTGAAGGTCCCTTCTGCACATTTCATTGACTAAAAGTTACATAGCTTCTACATGCCAACTAATTCTCATTAGAGTATTAGGCCCTGTTTACACTGCCAGCTAATGTGACTCAATTCTGTTTTTTTTTTTTTTTTTTTGCTCATGTGACACAGATCGGATCTGTTCTATGACCATGTAAACACAAAAAAACACTTGCATTATGTATAGTTATTTATAGTATAGTTTTATATAAAGGATATTTAGAGATTTCAGGCTGGTTTCAGGCTTCCCTCACATGTGGAAATAAATCAGATATAAATCGGATATGTGACCATGCGACTATCATGTTAATAGGCAGATCGTATTTGAGGCATTCCGTTTTGTACGTCATCAATCTTGCGACATTGTGGTACTTCTCCGTGGTTTAACATAAAAGGAAGAGCATGTATGAAGACACCGACGCGGTAAACAACAACAACAACAACAATAGAGGAAACATGGAGGAGGAAAGTGGTCAGTCGCCACGATTTGCTCCAACCAGACCTGAGATCTCTCGTACCCACAAATTCCACTGAATGGAGGTGGACACCATAAATAAGCCATAGACGCAAGGCCTCTTTCCCTCCTCTACCTCAAAATCATTTTTAAGTTGGGCGTACTTCGCATATTTTGCGGAGCTAAAAGCAAGACAATTTCTTCCATCGTGACTAGTGTGGCGCAGATGCTAGAACCCGCCTTTACACATGTGTGACGTTGTAAATTGTTTGATAAGTGTAAACACATGAATCGGATATATGTCACAATTAAAAGAACATGTAAACGGACAGGCAAAAAATCTGATATAGGCAACAAATCGGAATTGGGCATCAAGACCTGACAGTGTAAGCTGGGCCTTAGTAGACTGTTTGCTTAATGTCTGCTGACACTGCTCCACCAGCAGACATTCAGCTGACTATAAGAAACTTTGCAACTACATGTCAACTCAGACTAATCCTAACCCCAACCTTACTGTCTAATAAAACTCTACCATATAGTTTCATTGTAACTTATAATCAACAAAATGTGTTAAAGGCACCATCAAAATAAAGTGATACCAAAAAATCAGTATTCACTTTTTTGATTGATTGGACATTAACATCTTACCATAGTTGAATACTTAAGGGCTGATCACACAGTTTTTTACAGTGAGAGGCACCTTTTTTGAATGATTTTCTAACGCCTGAAAGCATTTTGCATGCTTCTTATTGCTGTTGCGCGCAGTGCATTCGCAGTTGGAAAAAATCCACTCTGAGTTGAAAAAGCTCATTACGTCACTCACGTCTGGTTCATTTTCCAATCAAATGTAAGCAAGGCAGGGTTTCTGTTGAGGCGACTGCAGCATTTGTGTTGTCAAGACAACTACTGAGACTTTTGAAGATGGAGGAGAGACTAGTGGTCGCTGTTATCCGGTGCTGTATGACTCACAAATCTGGAATATCACAATGTTATAAAATTTGTAAATGTTATTAATATCAACAGCAACACACTCACACAATGCGCAGCTGATGCAGTCTTTGCCTAGCGCACCATGCTTCTTTTTTTCCTGTCGACCAAAAATGCAGAGGTGCGCCTTGCGTTTTTGGAACATAAAAGCATGTTCAGTGTGATCGGCCCCTTATTATAACATTCACAAGGTATTGTGAACAGCATTGTGATCATTTCTGTTTTATTAGTATTACTTTTATCACTTCCTTAATATTTGTTTCTGTGTTCCTACTAACTTTTAAATCTGTCACACACTCTCACACTATCTTCGTTTCACTTTTCTGATAATTGGCTATTTAAAAACCTCATCAAATAGCTTCAAATCCTAATCCAATAAAGCGATAGCAGTATTTTTGTATTGCATATCTTCATTGGAAATTATTGATTGATATGGATGTGAGCCATAATGTTGTTTATAGGCATTTTACAGAGTACTGTATAATACCAGTGATAGTACCGCAGTGTAGAATATGGGTGTAAGTATTTTCCGAAACATGTGTTTTACTGTGCTGGGGTTATGCAGTTCTCAAGCGATGCCGTCCGCATTGATCCAAAGCGGGAGCGTGTCTGCAGGGCCGAGGCTGTTTCAGGGCTCCTGTTGTGCTGTACACTGTGTTCACTCAGGCATTTCAGTGATGGAATTTAAAGTAGAGAATTCACCGGAGACTGCTGCACAGCGAGCGGTGCGGGCAGACGGCCGATGGGGGGGTGTATTTTTAGCGCTTGGCCACCTCCACCACCCGAGCATTATTAGGTGCAGAAAACTTCCGCCTTCGGTGTATCTCATTCACAGGTCAGAGAGCAGAGACTTTGTTTTCTGCAGCAGTGGGGATCTCAAATCCCTTTAGAGTTGAGCTGATCCTGGGTCATTTAGACGGCTGCAACTGAGCGCACGGAGCTCCCCATCCATACTCGCTGCTGCATTTATCAGAAAAGGACCTGCGCTGCCCAGGAGGCACCGTTATCTGAAAAAGCCCTCGCTTCGGGGCACCGCCGCTGCAGGGGATTGTCTGTTCATTTTTTTCTAAATTGATTACGCCAGGGCTACTGCTGCGCGTAGCCGTGCTTTTCAAGTCAAAGCTTTTTCCTAATGCTCTCTGGTCATTAAGCACCTAAACAGTCTCTCAGAAAGAGTGGGAGATTACAGAGCGTGTCTGATTTCATAAGACCTCATCTAATGCAGGGTGTGGCAGCCACGTTGCTCACGGCGGTTCACTGCTAATCAAAGTGTCACGCGGGACATTGACGATATTGCGAGTGTCACGCAAGCAGTGAGCGTTTCTTAAATGGGCTTTCATTATGTGTGGCAGCCACATCTCACTGACTTTGACATGAGTGGCAGCTCAATGCAAGATGCTTCTTTTGAATTAAAGCCTCTTCTGCCAAAGCTTTAATTACACCAAGAGGTTTTTTTCCTCTTAAATGTCTAAGATTAAACGCCGAGCGTTTTCTGTATCTGCGCTCTGTGCTTTTATTAATGTGGCACAACAGAAGTATGAAAGTGGAGCAGCTTTTAGCCTATTTGATGAAGACGTTCTGGCCCGGAGGTTGTCTCTAAAATTGGGAACGTGGCTTGCATTCCGACCATACCTTTAGTGTCTGCTCTCCAACTTAATGCGCAATGTCATTTAGAAGTTGCATTGAGCAGTTAATCCTTTTTTTCCCCCCTCATGAACTTTGATGTTATCAGCACCTTCGCGTCGCAAGGGAAACCTGGGAGGAAGTGCACCACTGATCCAAAGATAATGTCTTCTCCTTTCTCAGTCTCTTTCACACACTCTCTGTCAGTTTTCCGCCACGTCTGCCTCTTTCACACATCAGGTTTTTGCATCCGACTGTTTTTATTCTATCGTCTTTTGCAGATTTTGTTTGTTTAAAGCTACCTATCTGTTCTTCTGTTTCACTGTGCCTCGTAACTCTTTCCATACACAGATTTTGACTTCAGCGTTCCCGGCTCCATGAAGCTGCACAATCTTATTTCAAAGTTGAAGAAGTGGATCAAGATCCTCGAGGCCAAGACAAAGCAGCTGCCCAAGTTCTTCCTGATAGAGGAGAAGTGTCGTTTCCTTAGCAACTTCTCAGCTCAGACTGCTGAAGTGGAGATCCCGGGAGAGTTCCTCATGCCTAAACCCACACACTATTACATCAAGATTGCCAGGTAACAATCAATACATGCTAGGGAAGGGGTTGTGCTGCTCGACTGATCATCAGGTCAGCCAATAACTGACTAGTCGATCTGTCGTAAGGAAGCCGTGAATAATGGCGTTCTATCCTTACCTGATGTGCTTTGTTTATGAATGTTTTTATTTATGTTTTTGTTTAAAATTTGTTATAGACTAAGGTTGAAAGAGGAATTTTATTTGTTATAATGTTGCAATGTTATAAAACATGATTTTTAAACCGTTATTAATTACACAAAAGTAATAAGTTGGTCATACTATATAATCATTTATTGTTTGTCTCTGATGAATACATATACAGAAGATAATAACATTTGAGAATAGTTTATTAAATAGCAATATTGGTGAAATAAAAATCACTTAAAGCCCTGGACACACTAAGCCGAGGTCAAAGAAACTAGTGGTGATAAAAACAGACAGTGTTGTCGCCTCTCGTTGGTTGTGTTTTTTCCCATTTGTACCCAAAAGCTTTGAATGAACACCAAATGGCAGGGTTTCCGCGGGGTCTTAATCTAAATTTTAACCCTTAAAAAGTCCTAAATTCACTGTTTATATATAAAAATATACTGTTTTAAATATTTTTACACAGGTCATTTTTTTCCAATGTCTATGCAACGCTACCCTCTAATGCTCATTTAAATAATTTTTCATTGTTGTTGCATGGTTTTGTTTTCGTGGTGTTGTAGTTCTTTAGTTCACTAGTCCAAATGTAATTTGCTGTATTACAGCTACAAATGAGGCCAACATGCAATAGCCAATCAGCTTTCTGTTATTGGCTCGAGTCTCTCTGTGGTAGTGTCACAGACGTAAAATTGATTTACCCTTTTAGCTATAGGGAATGCAAATTTAGCATTACTTGACTTGAAAAAACTGAATATAGGGCTTGGCTGAGGCCAGTTGCCAACAACATATTTGAAGCCTACTGTTTATTATGCAAGAAAGCAATTAAACTGGAAACATTAGGTGTAAGGGATCAACCAATTCTGCCAAGTATCTGTTAGCTCCTAAATGCCTAGGCAAGGCCCACACTACAGCTCTACAAACCCCAAAACGATCTCCATGTTGCTTTTGGATCAGAGCCAACACTACGACCAGAGGCAAACTGTTTAAGACAATGTTTTCAGTCGCTGACATCGCTAAATTATTTCAGTGAAGTAAAGATAAAACCGCTTGCGTTACACGATTTGGACTAGACGATTTTTTTTAGACGACCTAATTTCGAAAGTGATGGGACCGTTCATGCTGATGTTTGGCAAAAGTGAATCGCACCTCCAAAATGAAACGGCTGGACCTGCACGTCCGTTTTTGGGAAAGCTGTGTTTGTTTTTTTCCTGTAGTTCATTTATGCATCTAACCTGTCTTAAGTATTGTTCAATTTAAATAAGTAGTTTTTTATGTATGTGTGTTTTTGATATTGTGATATAGGTCTTAAATTTAAGACTTATTGGTCTTAAAAGGTCTTAAAAAGTCTTAAATTTAACATTATGAAATCTGCAGAAACCCTGAAAGTACAACAGCTGAAAAAACGAGATGTATGTTTTCATATCTGCACAATTGTCATTCCACAAAGGGAAACCGGAACTAGTGCTTCACACATACAAACTGCAAAAAAAGCAGCAATATGTGTGATAATTTGAAAATCCATATAATTTGCAAATATTAGAGAAATACAGCAAACTGACAGCCGGCTTCTTGTTCTCTCTTGACTCGTGTCATTTGCTTAGTTTCTTCACTGTTGTTTTTGTTCTCAAGCTATGAATCATAGCTGAACAGCCAATCAAAGTGCTCTCTTTCTATGGTGTTATTTTACTGACAAATGTTATGAGCACAGTATTACAAATCGAGAGTGCATAATGTAATACTAGCAAGCACATCTCTTTGCTCGCTTGCCGATTTCCTCTGTTCATGCACAAAACTTCTCTCGCGTGCGTAAATATACACTGCTCGTGAGCAAATTGTCTCATGCACTCTTAAATAAATGCTGCTCAAGTGTGAATTGTCTGCTCTCGCTCGGTGAGATGATGTGGACTCACAATTTATGCCTTGTGTTTCCTCTTTCTTTCGTGCTTTTGCTCTCCAGAGATCCTCCTTTTTTATCCTAAGAATGTTATGATTTATATATTGGTACACTATTTATTAACATTAACCAAAATACTAAAAATAGGTCCACATATTAATTTTGTTAATTTAATTAAGCATACATTTTTTTGTCTGTAGGTTATATGATGAGATATTTCATGTTTCAATCACTTAAAGACTTAAATTGACGGTGGATGTAAAGAATATATTTTATTTTAATAATGTTTATTAAACATGCAAAAGTTGCACCATACTAATCAAATAAAAATTAACGCAAGTAGAAATGTAACTGTGATAGAAAATAGGGGAAAAGCTTCAGAAAGTATTGTAACCTACTGTACTTTTCACTCTTCAAATAAATGTCACATTATCATGGCAACTACAAACAAAAGATGAATTAGTCTCTGTTGTCTTCAACATTGTTGATGAGATTTTGGAGGGCATTATCCTTGTCATCCTGTTCATTTTGAGGAAAAACTGTTCCACAGGCCCCCTGAAAACATCTATTGGCATGTACTACAGTGTTCTGAACCATACTATAGTAAAGTACTTCTTCTGTGGCAATACTATTGTTGTTATGGTAACACAACAACTGTATTATATAAACAAATGACCCAATGCTGTAGTTTTTTACAAATATAGGGATACTACGATACACCACTTTACTGAAGTAAAACAAAAATTTTGATTACATTTTATGAGTTGAGTATAGTCAATACTAGAGTATGCTGAAGCATTCATTAACAAGGAGTTGTAAATGCTATAACATATACTAGGCTATACCTAATACATCAAAAACACTTTCAGAATTAATCTTAACCTTTTTAGTTTTTTGGTTATTGTTAATAAATAGTGTACCAATGTATAAATCATAACATTCTTAGGATAACTAGTTCAAAAGGAGGATCTCTGGAGAGCAAAAGCACAACAGGAAGAGGAAACACAAGGCACAAATTGTGAGTCCACATCATCTCACTGAGCGAGAGCAGAAAATTCACACTTGAGCAGCGTTTATTCGAGAGAGCGCTAGAACATTTGCTCGCAGGCAGCATATATTTTAAGTGCGCATAAAATGTTTTGTGGACAAACAGGAAATCGACGTGCGAGCAAAGAGATTTGCTTGCTCATATTACATGAGTGCGTTCTCGACTTGCAATACTGTGCTCACAACATTTGTCGTAAAATTATACCATATCTTTTAGCTCCCTCTGACGCGAGGTGATGTTGATGCGAGGAAATGTATGAAATGCACCAATCAAACCAGCCTGGTAAAAACCCACCAATGGCTCTATGTTACCCATTGGCCAACAATCTGCTTAGTGTTTTTCCGCCTTAAGATCATTTTATAAAATCAGTCAGCCCCCCTTGGCTGGACAAATTACTTGATTAGTCATCATTGCAACCCAACTTAAATGTTTCAAATGTGTAACTTCACGCGAGGGGTTTTTTGATTGAACTTTTTTTTATCCTGCCATTGGAGTTGTAAGCTAGACTCCAGCTGAGACCTTAATTTTCAGTGATTTGTTCATCACGTAGCCATCATTCGCTCTCTAACACCCTCTTACTTTACCCCCTAAGGTTCATGCCCAGGGTGGAGATTGTTCAAAAGCACAACACAGCTGCTCGACGCCTCTACATCCGCGGGCACAACGGCAAGATCTATCCGTACTTGGTGATGAATGACGCATGTTTGACAGAGTCCCGCAGAGAGGAACGTGTGCTGCAACTCTTGCGGCTACTCAACCCCTGCCTGGAGAAGAGAAAAGAGACCACCAAGAGGCATCTCTTTTTCACAGGTAATTCAGCAACAACACGGATCATCCACAAATCTTCCAGAAATGGCACTGACAGGATCTATTTATGTCAGTGGTTTGAACATGACCTACCAGTTGAATGAACAATGTGTTTTTTTGTTCATTTATTAAATAAATACTAAATCAAAATAAAATAGACATTAGAATGATTCAAATACATTCTGCTTTGTACACTTAAGCTTTCTGTGCAGAATGTTGCTGTTTGGACAAAAAAGTCTGCAAATTTACAGTCACTTTAAAGTGTATCTTCAACATGCACATCACTTTAAGCTGAAGTCAAATAATTATCACTCAAGGGTAAGTTGTGTTAATAGTGTGTTGTCACCATGACCAGGTGATGCTGATCTAGTATACTAGTAATATAGCCACAGCCGTATCACCCTGCAGCCCAAGACCTCACTGAAGCCAAGCAGGGCTGAGCCTGGTCAGTAACTGGATGTGAGACCACATGGGAAAACTAGGTTGCTGTTGGAATTCTTCCTCAAATCTTTACATGCACAGACATAACCAACCATTTGAATTTGTGATATTGCTTTTAACATACGATTGTGTATTTGACATTTGATGTGAACGAAAACTGCCTTTCGACAGCAGGATTTTAGTCTGTGATTTGTCTGTGCGCTTACAAGTATTTGTGGACTTCAAACACATGAAGATGTTTTATGTGTTTTTTTAGTATCTAAGGCACAACCCTATTTTATAAATAATGGGGTGGAGAGCAACAGCTCATTTGCATTTAAAAGTTCAAGACACCATAGAGTACTTTTTTTTGAGATTTTAAGATTTGTGTGTGTTGAGCATCAGTTAAGACAACATTAGCACCTGTTAGCTTTAATTGTGGAGAAAACTGGATAATTTCAAGCTTTTGGGAGCAAATTCCGTCTTCCGGGTTTAATAATTCTTGTTAGTTTCTCATTATTTTTCATAGCTGAGTTTTCTTATCCTATGATAACTCTGCTTCTTAATTATTCATTAGAGCAGTGGTTCTCAAATTGGGGGTCGCGACCCCTGCTGGGGTCGCAGAATAATTTCAAGGGGTCGCGAGAGTGATTTAAAAATTGTGTAATTTTCAGTGATTATAATAAATATTTTTCAGTATTACATGTGAAAGCTAAAATTTTCAGATTTTTAAAAAGATATCACTGATGAATTCATAAAGTATTTAGGACACATTCAGGCAGAATGCATCTTTGTACTTGGAACGCAGCGCTCAGTAACAGTTTAAAACTGTTGTCATGTCAACTTGCCGCAGTAAACAAAGCCCTCAACGCTTGCCCCGCCTTCGCGCTCTTCTTATTGGCCCACTGCTCTAAGAACTGAACACGAATGATTGGTTAAAATCAGTTGTCAATCACTCAGTCAACGCCTCCTGTCTTCAAATGACAGGAGCTACAACCGCGAAAATGTAAAGCGCTGAAGATGAGAATGAAAACAACACTGACAGATTTTGTCTTAGAAACACCTAAAGCTACAAATAATAGCACATCTGATTACTGATCATGTGGTGAATGTTAATCCACCATCTACACTTATTGAAGAGTGGATAAAAGACTTCTTATTGGCTATGTCCGCTATGAAAATAACTAAAGCGTGCACTGTAAAGTCTGTGGGACGGAATTTTCAGGTAACTGTTTGCCACATATTTTAAGCACGAGAGGTTCTGTTTAATCCTTCATTTAATCGCCAGATGCTGCAGCCAAACAAGTGGCAGCTATATGTAAAATATAACACCACGTACACCATCGCAAAAGGGCTGGCACTGACTAAGATTAAACTAATATTGCAGCTCGTGAAAAGACCGGTATTGCTATTAAATTGACATATGCAAATAATAAGGTAAATGTCAAAAGCATCTGTGCAATATCAGACACCACCCGCGAGAACACAGTTCAGTTATCGTTAACAGATTCATTCATGAATTCATGTCAAGCAGTGCGTGCAGGGCCACTGAGTGGTTCGTCCGTGATATCTTTTGGTCACTCAGTCATGTTATAAAAATGTATTGTCTTGTGATAACGGGATTTCCTTGAGACATATTTTCCTCACGCATGCATATTTTTTTTGCTTGTTAGTTTTGATTAGTGTTGATTTCAAATGCAATAAATCTGTTTATAAAACTTGTAGTAACAGTGCGATAATTGGTGGGAGCCACTAAATTTTGGCTGGTGCGCCTACATTTTAAAGTTAGGAGCACCAGTACTACCAAGCAAAAATGTTAATTTCGAGCCCTGTCATGTATAGTAAATATAGTTAAAATATTGTGAACAGCTTGAAAAAAGCTATTTTTATTGTTCGTATATGCTTTGGTAGTGGGGGGGTCGCGAGTTATTGACGATCTTACATTGGGGGTCGCTGGTTTAAAAGTTTGAGAACCACTGCATTAGAGCATGTGCTTTCCAAAAGCAAGGCAGGCCTGCCATACTGTGAGACTCAATGACTGGGTGAGTCCACGTCTGGACTTTCCACAGGTTGTACGTGTTTGTTTCTATGATCCAGGGGGTTTGTTTCCCCCTGCAATTCTGTCAAGGCCGATACAGCAAAGCTGTTAGTTTGCAGCAAGCATTTTTGTCGGGAGAACTGTATGAGAATTGGAGAATGACGGACTTTGTCTTTTATCAGTTGAGTTTGTTACCATTCAGACACATGACCTATATCCATGCTGCTTCAATCGCCTATGATTAAAATCATGGTTGGAATAGATAGGGCAAGAGACATGCTGCACTGCTATCCACTGTGTCTGCGTTCAGACCCGGGGATTGAGGAGGAGAGAAGTCTTCCTCATTTATAGTGTTTATATAAACACGATTATCTTTATGATGATATAACAAATTGTGGTTATGAGTATTTGAAATTACGAATAACTTGTGTAGCAGGGCATTAAATTGCTTATTGTTTATTCCTGTGCATTTTAATTTTGTTAAAACTTTGATAAAATCATGGGTCTCACGGTTTGTGTCTCATTTTGTGAGCCAACTGACAACAGTTGTTTGCTCCCCTCTTTTTCCCTTACTCTGCTGGCCACGCCCACTCCTCCCTCTGCTCGCAGTGCTCCACGCCCACCATAAAGCATTTTTTGAAAAAATTCTGAGGTAGACTTGAACCGAAAGAGGGGGGTTTCATGGCCCTTTAAAGAGACGTAAAAGAAAACAGCACATTTTTACTTCTACCCAAAAGAAGCCTATAATGAATATGGTATAAATTAAGTATTTTAAACGGACACATTCTTGTGACACTGACGTTAAACTGTATTTTGTAAATGACCCCTTTAAAAATATATCAGTTTTACAATGAACTCTTTCCTCTAGTTAGGTCTAATTTAAATTGTGGCATGCATGCATTCTGATCTGCCCCATTTGAATGCTGTCCATTTGCTCTCAATGCTGGACTCAATGGCCTAGTTGCTCTCAGACAGATTGGGGGAGATGGAGAATAGAAGAATAGAGAGTGAAGCAAGATTGAGGTGAAAAGTACCAAAAAGATGTGCATGGTAACAGTAGAAGAAAGAATGTGGACTGGAGCAGAATGAATAAAATAAGGTTGCTCTTCTCCCTGTGGAGGCTGGGGGAGGAAGATCTAAATTGTATTTTCTGTGATAGACACATTAAAGTTCAGAGGTCAACGGTGCCACCTTTAAGCTTTAAATGAAAAATTATGGCTTGTTTTTCGTCCCCTTCTGAACTGCAAAGATAACAGTTTGAGTTTATGCTGCAGTGGAATTAATAATCATTAAATATTTAGGTTAAAGTACGCCAGGCTTATTAATATGCAAATTCTCTTTTTATCATGCATTAATGCCTCTTACTAAAATTATTTATTAGATGTGTATGGATGTTCCCAGTGGTCGTGTGACATGCTTTTCTTCTTACTCCACAAAGCCTTTTTTTTTTTCAGGCTCTCAATTTGTCTTATTTAAAAATGATATGACTTTTTTTTATAGGTTGTTAATGGAGCTATTGTATAAACAATCTGTGAAAACATTTAGAGGTATTTAGGTTGTCTATCAGGTTAACAGTCCTTTTTCAAAGCCAAGTAGAATCCATTAGATGCTATTTAAGAATAGCTGCTGAAAGTTTATAGCCGGTGGGATTTTGAATTGCATCATATACCAGTGAAGTACATCCTCCTAAAATCTGTTCTCTTCTCAGTCCCAAGGGTGGTGGCGGTGTCTCCTCAAATGCGGTTAGTAGAGGACAATCCATCGTCTCTGTCTCTGGTGGAAATCTACAAGCAGCGCTGTGCTAAGAAGGGCATTGAGCACGACAACCCCATTTCCCGCTATTATGACCGGCTTGCCACTGTTCAGGCGAGAGGAACACAGGCCAGCCATCAGGTATACCATATAATGATGATTATTTTAAAAAGGTTGTAAGATGAGTACACTCAAAAAATTATTTACCGTTTGTTCAAACTGCTTGCATAAAATAAGCTGAAACAACACAATTCTTAAGGTTTATTTTGCAACAATTTAATTGTTTTATGTTCAATCCACTTAAAATTGTTAACTTGTTAACTTAATTCCTTCATGGTGTCCCAACACACATCAATGGTGTGGAACCCAGCTTTGTTTTTTACAGTGTATATTTTAACACTATAACTACAGGGGTCATTGTACACCTAAAATATCATGTTTTTGCTGTTTACAACAGGCTGAAAAAATTATTTTACTATATTATGCCACTGTGTTGAAGTGTCAGTTCACCCAAAGCTAGGGTGAGTTAACCCTTTAACAAGGAAGTTTCCTGAAACGATTTTATCTAGTCATCAACTCTATTTTTATCTTGTTATTTTATGTTCGAGGCTTTTTTTTTTAAAGCAGGCTACACTAATCACTTTTCTGGTACAATCACCTAAGCTAAACAATTCTGCACTGACAACAGGAATTTGAAGCAAGGTAAATAATATATCAAAAATAATATTAAATCATTGCATTAGAAGCAGGCAGACTACAATATATAGCAACACTACAGCTCACAAAATGTTCCAATGCAAGTAAGCTAAACATCTAAATGTGATTGCTGTGTTTTGGAGGCTCTGGATCACTGTCAGATGCTGTGGAGACTCAGGATTCATTCAGATTCTCTTTCACTCATGGCATTTAGTGCTTCTAATATCTTTTTGACATCCAAAAATAATCGGAATAATCACGGTATCACAGTTATCATGATTATTATGCATTCATTAATTTCAAAAGACTACTAGTTTAGAAAATCACATGAAAACATATATTTTAAAGTGTTATCTATTGCTGCTCAGTAACTAATTAATACAGCATAAAATAGTATTAAAAAACAAACAATAGTCTATTTCTCTTTAGACCTAAAAATAAGTGATTAAACGTTTTTGCCATTTAAACCTAAGTAATAATTTTACACTGAAGATAAATGACAGAACAATGAATAAATGTAAATAAAATATGAATAAAATAGAATTTGTCTAATATAAATTTGAGATACATATTAGCTAAGTATTTCCCTTTTAATGTACATGAACAAATGTAGTCATAGGCTTCTGAATCTCTGTCTGAAGGGCACTGTTGATCAACTTTATTATGAACTTGTTTGGTATTTTTCGTTTTGTATTTTTTTCTTCTTTTTTTCTTTGGAGTAAAAATGTGTGACTCGTGACTCGCGATGCACATGTGCCATTCTTCCAATAGGTGCGTCTGGAAAGTGTAAGCGCGTCGTGCCACATGCGCATTGCATGCATGTCATTCCAAAAATGCACACAAGAAAAGAAATAAAGAACTTGCGCACGCAAAAGATGAGGCATGTGAATGGCCCTTAGTTTATAACCTCAGCCATAGTTAATCCAGTGTGCATGCAAGAGAAAAAAAAACTGCGACAGGTAAAATTACTCAGGTGTAGTTTTATTGTTAATAACGATGGACATTTCTGAGTCATATTTAATGTCAAGATTTTTTTTTTCAAATTTTTATTTTTTAAAGGTGCATTATTATGTGGATTAGGGCTGCACAATACTGGAATTGGGTACAGATCAATACTGAAATTGAAAAAGAAAATGTGCATTTCCCACTAACATTTGAACATTGATTCATTAGCAGATCGCTCGTATGTCAGCTTATAGACAAATTAGCTGATCGATGTGACTTTAAAACACTGTATGTGTAATTACACTCAGTAAACAGTGTTAAGTTCCTAATGGGGATGCATTATCTAAATAGAACATTTTCTGAAGAATCAGTCATACTTTTTGGGAGAAAAACAAAATTTACAATGATTGTAAATTTTTTTTCTTCTTTTCAACCATTTTTCTGTGTTTTAAGGTCCTGCGTGACATTCTGAAGGAGGTTCAGGGTAACATGGTTCCACGCAGCATGTTGAAGGAATGGGCGCTGCACACTTTCCCCAATGCCACAGACTACTGGACCTTCCGAAAAATGTTCACCATCCAGCTTGCTCTAATCGGCCTAGCGGAGTTCATGCTGCATCTGAACCGCCTAAACCCAGAGATGCTGCAGATTGCACAGGTACATCAAGAAACTTATCTTGTACCTGACACTAGCTCTCGTTCCTCAAATTATATACATGTCCAATAAGTCCAAGGATATTTGGTGGATCAGTTTTTGTCAGCTATTTTACAGCTCTCCTTATGATTGTTTGTTCTTTGTTGTACAGTTTCGTGCGAGTACTGCTCCATAGAGTAAATTTGAAAGTCTTTTATTAAAAATGATCCACAAACAATCACCTCATCCTAGGATTGTTATCTGCCATTATCCGACAGGCAGAGGAATTGGTGGCTAAGTGGGTATAGTAAGCCCCCTTGCTGCCGGTTCCACTCTACAGATCTCATTAGGCACTGGGAGATTCACAACGGCAGGCAGAGCAGACAAGCAGAGATGTGCCGTCTTTGTCTCTCCCTCTCTCTCTCTCAATAACACACACACACACAAACCCTTATCACTTCTGGAGTAGAAATCCTTTGACTTGAGATATTGAGTTTGATCCTGTGCATGCTCTAAAAACTGAGCTGAAGTCATCTTTTAATACTTTCCTATTGCTCGTAGATATTTTGATTGACATTTTATCATTATTAAAATCATCAATTCACACGATTTTATATATGTATACTTAGATCTCTTGAGCATGTTATCTTTAGAACACTCGAATCATGATGACCACGCTCTACATCAAGGGCATCAGAAGGCAGATGGAGAATTATATTTGTTCATATGCTGAAATGCTGACGCAGACCACAGTGGGTGTAGGATCAATACATCCACACATTTTTGTGGTTGGATGTCTACATCGCTATCCAGTATTTCCAGAGTGCTATAGATTAGCTGTTGTCTGATGTTGGTCCCATATGAGTAAAAAAAAAAAAGCTTCTTTCCTAAATTTGATTTTGCTTTGTTTTTCTGGATGGACGCCAGTAGCTTGGTCAGGGTATCTGCTGGGTCTTAAAAAGTCTTAAATCTACTGAAATATTGTGTTGTAGGTCTCAAATCTTTTTTAACAGGTCTTAATCTTCCTTTGTTTATGTATAGCTAACCATTCTGGCCATTAACACCCATACAATCACCAGCAATCCCAATATCAATAAAACTTTTCACTTTTTATTTAAAATAGCATTTAATTTCCTTACGGTAACATTTTTTAAAAAAGTTCTCCATTTATTTACTGCTGAGGATACTGACCTGACCTATATTTTTATTATTATTAAATTATAATCGTTTTTTGATAGGTCAAGTGAAAATCTTTTCCAACTGGGATATTCGAAAAAACCTCCTTAGCATTTAGCTCTAAATAAGTCTAAAATTTCATTTATTATGATCTTAAAAATGTCCTAAGTCTTAAATTTAACTGCAGTAACCCTCTTGGTGCTAATATTTGCTCTCTGAAAGATTCTAATTTCTCTGATGCTGATATTAATTATTTAAAAGTGCCATAGAATAAAAATCTGGATATTTCTAGCCATGGCTGAATAATAAGTACATGGAAATGACATGCCATGAGCCTCAAACAGGATTGTTTTCATGTAAATCCCATGAGTGTAAAATCCCAGTGAAAAACAGGCCAATCGGAACAAAACACAGACGTGTTATGTTGCCCTCGGGATCATTAATATGCATGCCCCAGGCTGACTGGCCATAATGTTTCCTAGTTTCATCCTGAAAATAAGGTATATAAACTCTGTTTAAAGGTCTCTTTTGTTTGTTTAACATGAATGTAGTGAAATTTGGGTCACACTTTATTTTGATCGTCCGTTTGTTATACATGCCAACTAATTCTCATTAGAGTATAAAAAGACTGTTGGGGTTAGGGATAGTGCAAATTGACAAGTACATGTACTCGCAAAGTTTCTTATAGTCAGTTAAATGTCTGTTGAAGGCAAAGTATCAGCAGATATTAAGCAGACAGTCTACTAAAACCAAAGTCCCTTTAAGGCAAGTCATTTCACTTGACGGCCATCTTTGAAACGCCTCTTAGGCAGTATGCGCGGGCATTCTGTTGAATGGGGAAACATCAATTTCTCCATAACTACTTGCCAAGCTTACGATTACATTTCATATTATGAATAACTAATAAAATTAAACAATAACTGTCTATTTAGTTTCATTTCTAAATGTTCGTATCACACAAAATCTGCAGAAATTCACGTCTGGTTCTAGCCCCTCCCTTAGAGAATTGTCATTCTGCAGCAATCGCTGATTGGCTCTTGTACTAGAAGGCGGGCTTTATTTGCCATATAGCGATTGCTAAATGGCTCCTGTACTGGAAGGCGGGGCTTCTTTCACCACATTGACAGTTACACTTTTCCCCCTTCAAAGGTATACAAGTGACGTGTCTTGTGTATTCTATAGTCTTTGCTTACTCAATACTCAAAAGGACCATCAAAATAAAGTGTAACCAAAATTTGCTTGCACCTCATCCTGATTTATCATTTTCCCCAACAGGACACTGGAAAACTCAATGTATCATACTTCCGCTTCGATATTAATGATGCTACTGGTGATCTGGATGCCAACCGGCCAGTTCCCTTTAGGCTGACGCCCAACATCTCTGAGTTCCTGACCACCATTGGCGTATCTGGACCCCTTACAGCTTCAATGATAGCAGTAGCACGCTGCTTTGCTCAGCCAAACTTCAAGGTACACTTTACAGGGAGCAAGAATCATGACAGATGAGGCTACACACTTTCAGTCTCCAGGGCTCTTGACCCACTCTCAATTTGTGTCTCCCCTCAATCAGGTTGATGGCATTTTGAAAGCAGTCCTGCGGGATGAAATCATCGCTTGGCATAAGAAGACGCAGGAGGACACCTCCATGCCTCTGTCCCCAGCTGGACAACCTGAGAACATGGACAGCCAGCAACTGGTGTCTCTGGTCCAGAAAGCAGTGACGGCCATCATGACCCGCCTACACAACTTAGCGCAGTTTGAGGGAGGCGAGAGTAAAGTAAACACGCTAGTAGCAGCTGCCAACAGCCTGGACAACCTGTGCCGCATGGACCCTGCCTGGCACCCTTGGTTGTAGACAGGTTTGTAAAGAGACAGACTTCAGAGCAATGCAATACTGTGAATGTCAATGAGTTTTTCCCACATGTTTTCTTTCTTCTTCTTTTAAAGAAATATCTTGGTTGCTAAAAATAATGTGCAGGCTGTAATTTATATATAAAAAAGAACATGATAATACTCAAGATCTTTAGCGATCACAGGTAAGCAATGCACATGCAGCAATTAAAAGCGGCTTTGTTTGGTCGGACAGATGCTATTGTTAAACCGATGAGCTTAGTAAGGTGCTTTTGTTGATATTGTCGTGATTGTCAGCAAAGAAATGTGACGGTACCTTTAGGAATACACTGTTTTCGCAGCCTTTTCTCTGCTTCACACTGGAAGAGGGTGCAGCAGATATCATAGCAGATTTTATGCAATCCCCATCAATCCCCGTTTCTCTGTGACTGACGGCAGCCTTTTAGATTTAGTAGTCTAATTTACATGAATCAGCGCTCATCAATGTGCAGCATGTTATTATTTGTCAGTGTGTCATTATTTAAAGAGATCTGTGGGCATTTTTTACCTTGTACACCATGTAAAAATGACATTGCATCCCTTAATTGCTGTGTACCTTTTTACAGTTTGTGCAATTTAAAGCCATCATGTGTTACTGTCGAACATTGAAACATAGGTTTGTTTTGCAAAATACTCTGGAAAGGCAAAAACCCATGAGCCTTAAGACTGGGGGAGCTCTCTACTTAGGACATTTTTAGTTAATCATAGCGCAGATGATTTATTTATGTTGTAACAGCTCAAGGATTTTGAGCTTTGTGTTTTTAGGAGTGTCCCAAAGCATTTGTATCCCACTGGTACACCTAAAGGCATTTTTGTATACATTCCCCTGTTTTGTAAAGGTACAGAATATTGTGCCAACATATGAATAGTTACCTCTGCAGTGTAAATATGCATTTTGTTTTAATAAAATGCTCTTTTTCAAGAAAAAATACGTTTCCTCTCAAGAACTGCACCCTAGCTGTGCTGTGTGTGGATTTATAACCGACCGCATGATTAAGTGTAACGTGTGTCTTTGCGGGTGGTTGATTGAAGGACTCTTTCAGGAAGAATAACCTTGTCTCTCACTGATTGTCTGAAGTACAGGAGAGGACCTGAGTGAAAGCATCCCATGCAGTTGTTTGGGTCAGGTCAGATCTCGATCTGCTTTTCCTTTTTTATTACATCCCGTCAGTATATCTCACTGAGCGCAGTTGTCTCTGAGTTACACATGCTGTCAGCATTGGCTTCAATCCCATAAAGCATCGCTTCACCCCATACTCTTGCACAGCACAGGTGCTTATCCTTCTTCCTCTGATCTCGCTCCAGCCCCTTTCTAACATCAGTCAGGGACCATACGCTCCCACCTTTGTCCTCCTTTTGCCACCAAACGGTCCTGGGGGCTGATGTACAACTGCAGTGTCTGAACATGAAAGAGCTGCGATATTTAACTCTGCATGCGAGAGATGTGTCAGGTCCTCACTGTGGCTGGGATGCCTCTTGCCGCATTGCCCCTTGATGTCTAGACTGATAGGAGGAGGAGGATGTGGGCAAACTGATTGATGGAGCCCCTCGGGGAGAGCTGTGATTGGCAGACACATGGAGGACAAACAAACACCACCGTCTCTACTGCCAGCACAATGATGGAGACGGAAATCTTCCTTGATGACCATGTCTATCGGTTAAAATCCAGACTGACATTTTTGAGCAAAGTTGTACGAGCGTTCTTGCATTCAGAGGATGAGTTCTGAATCCTTCTAAACATTGTGCTGTTTTAGCAGTGAAACCGAGGAATGATGTGTGTAGGGCTTTGATAGTAATCAATACTGAATATTCAAAGCTTAGGAGGGAGGGATCAGCATATTCTTCACTCCAATAAAGGCAGCAATCCGCCTGTCTCTTTGGATTTTTATGATGTCAAGAACTGTTCATCAAATCAACTTTTATACCTAGAGATGTGTGGATCAGCTCAAATGTCACCTGCTTCTGCTGCTTCAAACCAATCATCCACACGCCATGTACCCACATCTCTAATTTTCTCTGATATCTGCATGCACAATTTTTTTTAAAATGAGAGTCTTCACATTTGTGTCTGTCAGATATTAAGAAAAAAACACATTTATATTTTAGAGAAAGTAGTTAAATGTGCTGTATGTAGGTTTTTGACTCTTCTAAAGCATAAAATACCATAATATGTTTGCAGATATTTAAGAAACATGCTAAGTGAACATACTTGTTTATCTGAAAAAAACAATGCTGAAGTCAGATATTCTGCTTTGAAAATACCCGTTTCGTGCCGGAACGTTGTCTGTTGTCTTTGTTTTGACTGTTTTAACCCGCCCAATGCCAATTTAGCCAATTATATTTCAGCACCCCGAGCTGCCTTGGTGGAAAACAGTGTATTTCATTTATTCACAAAGGCACTGAAAGTATGCGTCCTTGACCGAAATCCAGTAGCAGACTCTCAAATGAGACGCAGATTCAGAGTTCCACATGAGGTTATTAATTAGCAAGTAATATAAACATTACGAGCGTAAACAAAACACCACAGAAATTGAAATACAGCCATTCAGAAGCACATAATATGCACTCACCAAATGGTAAGGTTTATAGTCTAACTAATGAATATTAAACCTCTTTAACTTTATTAAGTGTACATGCTGAATCACTGATATGTGTTGGTTTTGAGTCACACTTTTAAAGTTCAATTTCAAACAGTTTATTTTCTTTTCTTTTTGTCATTGTCATTGTTTTTATGTTATTTTGAACTTTTATACCCCACACAACATGAAATTCACAATACAATATCAACATTCAGGAAAATAATGTAAACAAATTATAATAAAAATAATAGCAAAACAAAAACTATAACAAATATAAAATAATACAATACAAGAGACAGTCAAAATGACAACCCTTCAATTTTTTTTATGTGCTCTCCAAATACTGCAAAAAGCTACCCCATTTCTGAATAAAAGTATGGGTGGAGTCCTGAAGTCTTGCCAACATACGTTAGTTAATTTTATTTTCAAGATCTAAGGTGAACTATCTGCTGCTGCTTTCAGTAGTATGGCAATAAATGTCATTTAAAATGGCATCCAATTCACACTCACATTGTTAGCATTCAAAACTGAATAAAGCACATGAGGTGTACCTGAGGTAATCATTGTCAGTTTATCCTGTTGTTCAGCTGCAAGAAATAGAAGCTGTTTCTAATGTCAATTCGAGGTGTTTTTTTTTAATTGCTTTATAGCAATTTATTTAGTTTTACATTTAGAGCTGATTTTCTTTATTATAGCCTAGGCCTGTTACACAAATCCTCATACACAAATTGTACTAAAGCTGGTACTTTATTTGTATCTCAAAAGTCCATATTAATAAATGCTCTCTTTGACGTTGGATGGAACAAAAAACCCCTTTCATTTGGAAAATATTGCTTTTATGGTGTGTCATTGCTAATTTATAGAGCAGGACTTAAATCAGCCTTTAGGCTCGATCGTCAGACTCACTCCTTGGTCCTCAATCTGGCAACCTGCGCTTGCATTTATTTTGATCCAGGAATGCAATACCTAGTTCAACCACTGGGTGTCAAACTTGCATACTTACATGATCAAGTTCACCTATGACCAGAGTTGGGTGTAACAAGTTTCACAATAGTGCGTTACTGTATTCTAATTATATATTTGGGGAAAGCAGTAACGTAATGAATTGCGTTTTAAATTTATGTAATTTGATAACACTTACTAAAGGCAATGTAATTGCATACTGTTACAAATATAGTTTTTTAAAGAAAAAAATCTTTTAAATCACGTTTTCCATTGCAATGTCAGTTAATAGGCATGCACCTTTAAATTGCTAGAGAACGCAAGCTGAAGTAGTTGCTGTTGAGAGTGGTCGCTTCTTCAAGTGGAAATACAGACATCTCTTTGATTTCATTGAGCGTAAAAACAAAAATATTACTGGGAAATGCAGTTTATGTCAAACATGTTCAAACACTTGAATAGAAAGCATTCTATGACATCACTCGTCACCAAGGAGAACACCAGCGCCCGAAAACACGCCGATTCAACTGGATTGGAAAATTGTATTTATGTGCACGTTTGGAAGTGAAGGTATCTTCTGAATGTGAAGAGAAGCAAGAGAAGCAACAGAAGCGTAGCTGCTTAAGGGGCGTTCACATATCGCATCTTTTGCACGCAAGTTCGTTATTTCCGATGGAGGTGCATTGCTTGCGCACACATATTCAGAGCGCATATTGCAACAAGTGAATGAGAGAAGTTTACATTTTGGCAATTGTATCACAATTAGATAAAAATTTTACAGTAGTAGTTAGTAATTTGTAATATATTACTTTTTTAAAGTAACTTACTCAAAAATGCCCATGACCCACCCCAATTAAACAATGTATATCACCTGACTATTTAAATAAAAGAATTTTTAAAAACAAAATATACTGTAATAAATTAAGAACATGGAAGCATGCATTCAATAACAGCATCAAACATATTCGCTGTTTCTCAATATGCGTTCTTCAGCGGTCTTGCGTCCTCGTGTTCTCATGTCATCATCAGCTGCCAAAGTTCAGTTCCAATACTCAAGACCGCAAGAACAGAGGACGTGTGAAACTTCCTGCATGTATTCTTGATATCGAGGACGCACAGATGCAGACTTGAGCACCGAACTCGCTCTAGAAGTCCCAGAAGTCATTGCGACTGGAGGTGGGAAGCACAGCATTTTATAAAGGTTTATTATTAATGTTCAGAGATAGCATTTATTTATCTCAGGAATTTCCCTAAATGAAACAGTGAATATAAACATTACCATGGACATCTTAATAATGGAATAAACACATTAAGGGTGTTTATTTGCTGAAATTTGTATTGAAATATGTTTTATTTATACTGTGCAAAGTAAATTTGTAAAGTCTTTATTCATAGTATATATTTTGAAAAGGGAAAAAAAAAAAAAATCGGTTGTATGAATGCTGTAATGTTTAAATAATTTTCCATCAAAAACATGTGAGGGTCATGTGACCATCAGTAAGAATGCAGCATCTCATTTCTCACAGGATGCCTTCTCTGTTCTCGCGGTCTCCTGAGTTCGTTCTTCCGAGGTAACCTGGCAAGACCGGTCTTCACAAGAACGCAAGTCCATTCTCTGCATTCTTGGAATTGAGAAACAGCCATTGAATAATGAACAGTTTACATTAAATTAAATGGAGTCTCCAATTTAGAATAAAACAAACATTAATGGGCTAAATAGAAAGTAATAGAAATAAAATGACCCTTGTCTTGAAGAGAAGATTATATCTCGCATATTAAAAAATTTATATGAATCTCAAAATTTAAATCAAATCAACTGACCAAATGAATGAGGAACGAACGTCTCGTTCATATACACATCATATATGTATTCTTGTAATTATTCAGAGATAGTTCCACCATGTTGCCGTTGTCATTTCAACTTGGTGCACAGTAGCTCACAATCAACTTTTAAATTTCAGAGATTTTAGTTTAGAAGCTTACAAAATTGATGCACAATTACTGTTTTTCTCTTGTTAGAACAGGGTTGGAAAGGATCAACCTTTGAAAGTTTAATATGCAGTCTTACTAAGGTTTATTTTTTATTAGTCTGTCTATTTTGTACATCACATCTGCATCACAAGTGGATTTTCAGTTCAGGGGTCCGTTTTCGTACCTCGCTTAAATGATCTAAGATGATTTGGCAGATCCTGGATCTTTTAATCTTGATAATTGATCTCTGGCTAATTTGGGTCTTCAAACAAGTTCGTTATCAGATTAAAATGTCTGGATAAACTGATCTGAGATTGCTGCGTGTGTTATGAAGGACAGATTTATTGATCCTCAAAATCATGATCAGCAATGCAACTGACGGCACAGCAGCGTAATGACGTCATCTGATTAATATTCAATTATCCATGTCAACAAAATTATCTAAAATTCATAGTAAATGGTTTGTTAAATATGATGCACAATAACTTTCAACATATGTTGTGGGCTGCCGGCTTTATACTTTTTTTTTATTTTTTTTAATTGCTTTCTTGCAATTTATTTAGTTTTACATTTAGAGCTGATTTTCTTTATTATAGCCTAGGCCTGTTACACAAATCCTCATACACAAATTGTACTAAAGCTGGTACTTTATTTGTATCTCAAAAGTCCATATTAATAAATGCTCTCTTTGAACCCCTTGGGAAGAACCACACCGTGACAGAAATATTTTTCCAAGTTTATAAAACTACTACTGTAAGAAGATATCAGAATTCAGTACATACTTTCAATATTACCTTTGCTTAAAAAGACCCGATCTAATCCTGTTTATATGAAGGTTTGAGCTACCAGACCTGTTGCTATGACAACAACTCTAGGATGAGTTTTGAAAAATGAAACGATCCTGGATTGTGTCAAATCATCAATAACAAAACCTAGCTAATTGAGTAATCTACGTACAAAGAATGAACCCCTGTAGATGATTGTGACAAAACACTTCTGCCTATTCAAATAAACAGAAAAGGCAAGCATATTGAACCATGATCCCAAAACCGAGGTATGTACCAAACCGTGACTTCAGTGTACCATTATACCCCTTGTGCGTATATATGTCTTTTGAGTGAAATTATTATAAAAAAAAATGTAGGCCAAAGAATTGGTTGTGGTTCTTGTATTGTTGACTGCAGAGAAGCTGGTCTGATTGAGAACTAGCAGTTAAAGGTGCAGTAGGTGATTGTCTTCAGAAACATTTTTTGTTGTGCTGGTTGATAGTCACTTCATATTCCAGTAGTAATGATTAAAGTAAATGATCTAAATCTATTTATATGTATTTTTATATTCTGGGTAAGGCATAAGACTAAAAAATGTTAATCCAATTAAATATTGTCGGGCTGACAATTCCTCTAATTCTGATAAGTAGCTCAAACTGTCTGTCAACAAATGTAGATTTATACCACTGTGCATCTCTTCACAAAGATCCGCCATTTGCGTGTGCACCGCCGCGCACTCATGTGCACATAAGACAATTACAGTCAGGGTAAAAACTAATTCTGAATCAAAACTTTTCAAAATCCTGAATCAATATTAGAGTTACTTTTGCACGCTGGAGAAAGGATGACACCATGGCTGAAGTATTTATTTTAGACTGGTAATTTTCTGTTTTAAAACTGTTTTAGTCCCGCAAATCTTATATAGATTGTCTTCTGACAAATAGGTTATATGCACAGAAGTGTTGTTCAGCCACTGAAATCTTCCGGCAAAAGACTGATGTAACTATTTTCAATTTCATAAGGTCCTTTTACAACATTGATAATGTAGATTTTTTTTTTGTTTAACAACAAAACATCAGTAAATAGCAATAATCTGCCTAACCTGCTTTACTGAGGTGAAGTTGGTTTTATATTCACATTTATTCATTTTTGAACAATGACAAGCTGTGACGCGCTCTCTATATTGTTTACCGCTACCGTGAATATTCAGTCTGAAATAGCATGTAAATATGGCTTAGTAACAAGTGTAATTGCTGCACGCTGTAGACCAACCACTAACTACATTTCTAGCTGGCGAATGACATGAACTAGTGGGTTGTTTGCTGTCATCTTTAAGGTGCACACATTCATGTTTCAGGAGGCATGGCTATGGACATCAGGGGAGGGATTGTGTTTTAAAGATATTATGCTAACCGGTTAGCATTTTGGCAGATCACCTACTGCACCTTTAATTGTGAGAAAAGGATGTCGTTTATATGGATTAGATAAATGAAGTCAACTGTAAAGAGTTAATAATAATAGTTTGGCCAGTAATTATAATAGAAAGCAGCTGTGAATATGTTATTATATAATTGTTCATGCTGTCTTACGGGTTGCTGTTATAATTCCAGCAAAAGCTAGTTAGCACTGGTTTTAAACAAAGTTTTTTGGGAAGTCCAGTACATTCATTACTGTTGAATTGCTGTATCCAAATAAATTATTTTTGAAGTGTCATACAGATCATGACCTTGCTTCCCATTATGAGGCGAAAGCTGCAGGCTTACGATAAAATGTTTGGCTACTAAACGCTAAGCTGACATGAGCAAATGTGTCCAGAGGATGTGTCACCTATAAACCTCAAACATTGCCTCTTGCTTTTTCACACCCTTGACAAATTACAGCATCCTGTCTGAGTCTTATCCTCGATCTAAACTAGCGTCCCTTGAACCGAAGAAAATGTCATTTAACGCCTCTACACAGGATTTGAATTGGGATTGTTTTTGCTGAACAGCAGAATTCTCATACAGTTGAGCAACTGTTATATTCTGCTGTTACAAATTAATGGCAAAAGTTTTCAAGGTGATGCTCTGTGGTGCAAAACCAGATAAAAGTCATTTCAAGGAGCGCCACCTGCTAGTACCTGAAGCAGCTGAGCTAATCGAGGATAGGTTATGGTCCTGCAACATTCGGCCAACAGCCTTTTTGGAGGAGGCCATTTAAATGAAACAATGTTTATAATTGCAATTCAAGGTGACCCCTGAGATACTGCGGTTTATCTATTTTAGGTGCCATCAGAGCTGCATCCTGCAGAGTAGAGTTTTAACTTGATTCGACACAACTGCCTGTGAGTTTCCAGTAACCCTTGTTTAAGTGGTTCAGATGCGTTTGATTAGGGATAAGACTAAGATCCAATCCCAATTCTGTTTTTTAGCCCTTGAAACAGAGTGTGAAGGGGAAGGGTCTCAAATTTTACCCCGAAGAAATGGAAAAGCACTACAACACCTGCACCTGTCATCATATGTCATCACAAGCTTGTACTTTATATGAGATTAATGATGGTGACTGCTGTATTTTTTCCAGTTTATTTATCTTCAGGAAATCACTGAAGGCAACAATGTCATGTGGAAATACGCACATAACTGTCTGTGTATTCACACCATGGCCATATTCATCTATGTAAACACATGAAAACAACATTAACATTATATCAGACACTGTAAAAAGGTAGTTCCCAGCCTCTAGACCAGGGGTCACCAACATGGTGCCCCCGATGATCACCAGTGCCTGCAGGCCTGTTCTAAAAATAGCTCACTATAGCCATTTACCAGTAAGCTTCATCTAATATTTTTTGTAGCTATTATTTTTAAATCACACTTGCATTGGTGTAAATGAAAAGGCAAAACTGTGCTTACAGACGGGAACGGATGTAATCTCCACTCTCTCTGATGTCCAACTCGGGGCAAATACAATGGTTAGAAGAGTGTCTGCTATGTTAAAAATGCTGTAGATTTGTTTTTGTTTTTTTGATAATTTCATTAAAATCTGAAAGTTGATTTATGTTACTCAATTGATTGACAAACATGGTACAAAATAGTGCATGATTTGTTAAAAAATGTTAATGGCTAGTGAAAATATTGTGGAAGTGATCATTTGAAAATGTAAATACTTGCAGAGATTTATAGAAATAGTGTTGCATATTGACATTTCTCTGTTTCCTATATAGTTAAATCATTGTTGACAACTATTGTGAGAAATCATTAACTTGATCAGTGTCTTCACATAGATGTATATCATTAATTATTAATAATTAAAAGTAAATTGAGCAAATTTGTTATTTGAGAACTGTGTATCAAACTGGTTGCCCTTCACATTAATCGGTACCCAAGAAGTAGCTCTCAGTTTCAAAAAGGTTGATGACCCCTGCTCTAGACTTTCTGAAAGGGTATTCGAGTGTCTTCGAGCGTCACATGCGAAAGTATGTTGTGGGACTACTATATAAGAGTTATTATTATGGATTATGAATAGCGAAACTTAGCAGTTTTTTTTTTTTTTTTGTATTTCAAAGCATAACGGTAAAACTTAAATGCTGTTATGAATGTATTAAAACATGTGCTTGTTTGTTGTAAAAATTCGTAATGATGTAAAAAAATACTAATTTGTGCATCTCCTTACCTCCGTGTCCAACCATGCTGCCGTTGTAGATGGTGTAGTCTGGGAAATCTTTTTACCTCTTGGTTTCCAGTGTGGTCCTAAAAAATCTCCTTTTCAAGGGCTATATATCCCAACGCCTTCAAGCTGAAAAGAACTGGGACACCCCTACCCCTTCACGTGAACTCTCAAAACGAGGGGTAGGGCTAAGGGGAAGGACTAAGGGGTAGATTTGGGATTGGGCCTAAATTCTGCAGTAAAAGTGTGTACTGATAGATGAGTTTGTCAGCAATGCTTTTACAGATTTTCAGGAAGAAAAAGTCCTCAAGGATCATAATTAGCCCTCATTTAGCACACATTTTCCTGATATTAGAATGTGTCACTTTAAACAACTTTTACCTGGTAATACACCACAGAGTATCACCTTGAAAATCTCCATTGGCTTGTTTCCAGGTATCCTGGGCATTTTGCCCTATTAGTCACATTAGTATCAGCATTTTATAGTCCCTTACAGTATCATTCATTCTTACACAGGAATCTGTTTTTACTGACCAGCTGGTTGGAGAAGTACATAAACGGTCATTTTGTTTGGCGAGGCTAAACAACACCGCAAAGCTTCTCTGAAATGAACCTCTGCTGAAGTATTAGCTTCATTACCTGAACTTTCCCAGTGTTCCTCCTGAGATCATTCTCTGCAGTTCCTCTGTCTTTGGGTGCTTGTCAGAAACACTTCACGTCCTAAACCAATTAACCAAGCGCTTCTCCAAGTGCCCTGATCTCCTGGCAGGCTGGGAGGAGAGGCTGTTGTGCATCTGACAGGATCTCCCCCTGCTTCTCCTCCCAGTTCGCTGATTTAATTTGTTTGGTAATATGAGGATTGGCGTGTTCAGCCCAGATTCACTGCAAAGTGAAATTGGACAAGGGCATTGGAGCTTCAACATGTAAAACTGTCTCACCTTGACAGCTGGCTGAGTGGACTGGGGATTGCCTGCGGAGATACCTGAAAGGACCACACACACCAATTCATTCCGTCTTCAATGAGGGGATTCAAGGGGACGACATCATGAAGTAGTATAAACCCATGTACTGTTTGTTAAATAGAGGAACGGACACACTTTGTAAGTATCTTCATCATTTTGGTTGTTGAGCAGTGAACATTTTCCGAATGGCTTGCAATGCATTTCCCTTTTCCATCAGTTCTGTCAGAGAAAAAAAGAAATGAGAGCTTTTTGCATTTCACTTGATCTCCCTTTCACCTCTATAAATATGTCTAGGTGGAGAAATGCTGACACTGTAACTACAACAGATAAGCAACTTATTCAGTCCAAATGTCAGTGAACATCACTTGATTCCAGCCCGTCAGGTCCTCTACAATTTATCATAGATCATGCAACTCTGATTGACATTAATGGATTCCTATGGGAACTCGCAGAATGCCAAGTATCAAGGTACAGTAATGCATGTAGGTTTTCTTAAAATACCTTTCTCCTGTCCCAGATTACAATGAAAATAGAAAGAAAAGAAAGAAACAACAATAAGAGCTTTCACACCAGAACACTTTGATAGTTCCTAAAACTATTGGTAGCACTACTGCAGGAACTGGGAAGAATTTTACATGTAGGAATGCCTTTTTGAGTTTTCTATTACACAAAGAAAAAATGTTAGCAGCATATAACTTTTTGCCTTTGCATGAGGCACTGTGTTGGATTAATATATAGCGCTGCTATGAGTGCATTATAACACTGTAATCGATAACTCACCACACAATGAAAACACAGCTCAAGATGTCGGCCAGTTGTGACTGTGTGGGGTGAGGTAAGGTGTGAATGCAACCAGAAGTCCTCGAGAGGACATTTTGTTTCTTAGGAGGCTGGACTGGTGGCTTGTTTCTATACCCGGGTTTCGATGTATACTGTAACTACTAGATGCAAAAGTCACTAATAATACTTATTTGGTCTCAGCAACACTGACTTACTCAACCAACAGCATAAATGGGGTCTAGCTGTCTTGTTGTTTTGACCAATAGCAGATTGGAAAAGTATTTACGCTGACCTGTTTGAAATCAGTCATTAGTTTGGCAGTCACTAGAGTCACTGTAAAGGCTAATTTATACTTCTGTGTTGAGTCCACGTGGTAGGTCCTGCATAGCCTTCGCCAGTGCTTAATTTGTAAATTTCGAGGTTCCGGAACAGATCAGCGTAACAGGTCTGGTATGATAGGGAAAGGTGTTGCAGACGAAAATGAAAAGGGGGTGGGAAGGTGGGGGTGGTGTTACAGATGAAAGAGAAGAAGGAGTGTGCGAGGAGGGTAAAATGAGGTGCCGGATCCGGCTTGTTAGGGCACAAATTAAGCCCTGGCCTTCGCACAGCTACATACACTTTAACGTACCCTGATGTACACCTTTAAAAAATAGTAACTACACGTTCCGACCAAGCAGCAACATCCCGCTCTCCCTCGTGGAGCTAATACAGAAGTAACTAAAACTGCAATTCATGGAAATTCCACGAGGCCACGCTCCAAAATAAAGCACATTTCTATTGAGCCCAATGTTAAAATGTCAACTTTACAGCAGAAAAAAAATATTTACATCGTGGTACAGCCTGGATTTTGGTGTATATAACTAATATTACCCTTCATGACAACTGTGAGGAGATGAATTTTTTTTATAACTCATCCGTTTCATTTATATTAAGTTATATTAAGTCTGCATATTTAAGGGCATGGCCACTTGAATGCCTCAAAATGGGAGGGATTTAGATCCTATTTTAGGAAAGGAAATTAAAAAAAAAATAGACTTATTGTGTTTAAATCACTAAAATATGGGTTGGTCTAACTGGTCGCCGTCACATCACCTAGCCACTAAACTCTTTTGGAATTATTTCTTACAATTATCAGCTAAAAATGCATGCTGTGCGCATAGTTGTGCTCACAAACCATTCAAGTGGCCCCCATTTCCCAGATATATACCATATCTATAAATGTATTTGTATTATTTAAAATAACTTATCATTTATAATTTTCTTTAGAGCTTGAATGCCTTCCAGAATCTCATTAGCTGTAGGCTCTAGAACAGTCATCTGAAATGTTGTCATACAGTTTCATGGCTGGATTTCATAAATAGCCTTGCATTTAATAACAATAACTCTTTGTGAAGTATTTGGAAGTAATTAGCCTTTTCCTCCTGTAAAAAAAAACATAAGAACAATGTTTAGTGTATCAGAACAGTGTTTTTAAAAGACTAAACACTTGATATAGTATACAACTAAGCACGTGGTCAGAACACAAGCAAGGTAATGAAGGTAATGCGCAGGTAATAAATTATTATTTGTTTCTCCCAAAGAAAAGCCCGTCAAACCAAAATACTAGCAGGCATCTGTAGCTCCGCCTTTTTCGGTTATCCCAGTTGGCGTGATTACACGTGAACAAAATGGCGACATTTGGCAATTTTTTTACATTCTGGTCCTGATGACACAGAGAGCAAGAGCTGAGATTGCTTGGTTTTGTATTGTGGAGTATAAGCAGGGCCAAGAGCTGTTGGAGCAGCTATTTTTAACTAGTATTTAACAAACCTCATTTTACGTCTACAAACCGGGATTGAAGTGTCTTCTTTTATAATTGTACTGACACTGTGCGGCTGTGGTGATGAAGTAAAGACGGTAAAATCGCTGTAATTCATTACAAACATGCACTGTTTTAAAAACGTTTAAAACTCATTCTTGATCACATTTGATGATAATTGATGCAAGCTGAACGAATCTTTTTATCCCAGTTGCACACGTCCTGTGTTGTGGATATGATTGTACGCATTACTACGAAGACATGTTAATAAACGTCTGTCAATCAAATCGATGAGTGGGGAAACCGCACTTCTACGTCACATTGTGGTGGGCCTCAAAATGGGAGGGATTTAGATCCTATTTTAGGAAAGGAAATAAAAAAGAAAATAGACTTATTGTGTTTATATCACTTTAATATGACTGTGGACACACTATACCTACAGACAGCTCTGTCCGAACAGCGTACAAAAGATGATTTTTATCATAGGTGCCCTTTAAACATTTCTTACCAAAAGCTATTTAAGTCATCTGGTGAAATTGTATTCATATCGCAATATCAGATTTTTCCAATATCATACAGGATGAGTCATCCACATTGGTCTGTTTCCAAAAAAAGTAATATTTTAAACAGGTATATCTGCTGAAAATTTTATTTCCATGTTTAGGAATAAAGAATATTTTAGATGACACTTAAGGGGGTCGCACAAAATGAAGCGCTGCTCAGCGACGCGCCACGCAGCGCCATGCATTTCAGAATTCTAAACATGGGTTTCTATCAGGGTACACACACCAGCGCCGCAAGTCGGCAGCTGTCCGCGGCGCCCAGCCACGACTCAGGACACTGTTCATATTTTTGCCACGCCACAGCGGCGCATCCGGTGTGCGACTGGCTTTAGGCCAATCCCAATTCTAAAGAGAGACACCAATTTCAATCACAATTCTCTTTAGCTTGAAGGTGTAGGGCTAAGGGGAAAGGTGTAGATAGCCCTTCGAACTGAGATTTTTTTAGGACCACACTTGAAACCAAGGGGTAAGAAAATTTCCCAGAATGCTCCAGCCACAACAGCAGGATAACTGCACCCGGACATAAGGAGATCCACAAATTAGTATTTTTTGTCATTATTACGAATTTTTACAACAAACAAGCATATGTTTTAATATATTCATAACCACGTTCGTGGTTTACTGTCATGTTTAAAAAAAAAACGTTAAAATAAAAAACGCTAAATTCGCTCTCTATAATCCATAATAATAACTCCTGTATAGTAGTCCCACAACATTCTGACACTTAATGACACTCGAATACCCTGTCAGAAAAGTCTAGTAGCTGGGAATGGGATTTTTACAGTGTTTGCAGAATATGGCCACGGTATAAATGCACAATACAGTTACTATCTTATTGCCACATTATATTGTTATGATAACATAATGTCGTTGCCTTCAGTGATTTCTTGAAAATAAATATTAAAAAATAACACAACTGAAATAACTACAGCAGTCGCGATCGTCTGATCTATATGAAGCAAGAGATTGCGATGAGATATGATGATGTGTGCAGGTGCCGTAGTGCTCTCCCATTTCTTAGGGGTAAATTTTGAAGCCCTTCCCCTTCACACTCTGTTTTAAGGGCCATGGGGAAGAGGTGGGGGTAGGAGTACAAAAATAGAATTGGCAGTGGGCCTTAGATGAAGGTGATCTCAGCAAAGACAACGTAACTAACAACAGTTCGTTCACAAATGTCTTTTAGTGTAATATTATCGTCATTAATGGAAAGCAATTTCTGTGATTGATTGATTTTGTGTTGGTGAGGAGTATAAGCGGGGCCAAGAGCTGTGGGAGAAACTATTTTTTAACTAGTGTTTAACAAGTTTTGAGTCCTGCGGAGGAGCTCCGGAGTGATGGCTTTTTGTTTTGGTTTATTGTATGTTTATGTTACTATTAAAATCGTTGACCGTTTGTTGGTTCCTGCCTCTTTCTTTCCTGAATAAGTGTGAGTTTGAGCTACTGCTACAGTAGTATCACACACATTTCCCCTGCAAAATAAACAGGCAAAAATAGTGTACGCAGAAATATAAATCAGGCTTTCAAAGTCACTGTTCAATGGGATTCTTAGGCTGTATGAATGATGATTTGCAACATATTAGTGGCAGTATAGAGATAGCATTTAATCAAATGATGAATGTTGAATTGGGATTATAGTTGACTATGAGCCACAGTCATTGAAGATTCTTACTATGATAGAGCAAAACTTAATAATAATATACATGTGTTTTTAAGCCCTGTGACTGTTTGAGCATATAAAGAGACTTTAAAGATTTCTTACCAAAAGCTATTTAAGTCATCTGGTGGAATTGTAGTCATATCGCAATATATTTTATGTCGCAGAAAAACAAAAGATCGCAATGTTCAGTTTTTCCAATATCGTTCAACCCTAGTGCACAGGGTATCTGCGGGGGTTTAAGAAGTCTTAAATCTTAAAAGCAAAATTTAAGGCCTTAAAAAGTCTTTAAGCTACTGAAATATTGTGTTGTAGGTCTTAAATCTTATTTAACAGGTCTTAATTTTCTTTTGTTCATGTAAAGCTACTCATTCTGGCCATTGATACTCATACAATCACCAACAATCTCAACAAAACTTGTAACTTTTTATTTAAAATAGCATTTAATTTCCTTACAGTAACATTTGTTTAAAAGTTCTACATTTATTGACTGCTAAGAATACTGGCTAGGGATGTCCAGATCCGATCACGTGATTGGAAATCAGGCCCGTTCACGTGGTTTCAGACTCAATTGCAATCGGACGTTACCTCCCGATCAGTTAGTTAGTTAGTTAGTTAGTTAGTTTATATAGCACATTTTTTTACAACACAACGTTGCCCAAAGTGCTGAACACAATCAATACTAAATTAAAGTAAAACCTACATCACATACAAAACAATTAAAACATAAGGCAAACCCCTCAACACTAAAATAGTTTAAAATAAATCCGTGACCTAACAGGCAGCCAGCCCAGAGAGGAAAGAATGGTCTGGTTACTAAAGTAACCCTCGTTCCCCGAGGAGGTGAACGGAAATGCTATAGTGGAATTAATCCACTTATAGGAATTTTGATCAGAAAGCCAATCATCTAAAAGAGTATGTAAACGGGCCAATAAAATGCCAATGAATTGCAGCGTCAGCTTGCGCACCTGATGCTTGTTGCAATTAATTTAGCATAAAAGCACACCAAAAGCAAGATGAGGCATCCTTTTTAAGCTGAAGAGACTGATACCTACAGCTAAGTGACATTCATTATGGCCATGCAATATAGCATTTCTGTGAATTAATCCACTTATGGGAAATGTCTGGAAAACACCATAATGACTGCACCTTACCTCCGCCTCCGATGAGAGGTTTGCCAGGCAAGCATGAGCGCACCTGCATCATAGAGAAGCGTGGTCTTCCAACGTGTTCCCTGGCCCTTACTTATCCCACTTCAAAGAAGATTTAAGGATTTAGATATTTTTCGGGAGCCGCAAGTGTCTAGATAATTTCTAGGAATTTAATTACGACAGTACGTTGGGAAAGCATACAGTCCCAAAGGAGAGGACGCTGCGGAGGCCACCTGCTACCCAAATGGGGAGATATGATGGCAGAATATATGGACTAGCCCTGAGAAGGAGGAGTACGCATATAAAAAGATGGTTAGCTATGAGGGAAGACATGGGTCTGCCTGTGAGGGGAGACTGCACCGTGGCTGAACAAGCTTATGGGATCACTTAGTGGGGATCAAGCATAGCGGGCACCTATACCCAAAACGCGGGCTGACCAGAGGGCAGACCTACAACGTAATGGGCCAGCGAGTGACCCCTCCACTGAGTCAGTGCTGGGGGCCTCGGAGGAATCTGCAGGGCTCACCTAAGTGCTGAACTTTACTGACAGAGTGAATAAGCGCACGTATCTCCGTGTTAGGGAGATTGGGAGATACGCGTCCTTCAGGTCTATCGCTGCAAACCAATCCTGAGGACAAATGCACCGGAGGATGCGCTTCTGCGTGAGCATTCTGAACAGCAGCTTGTGCAGACAGCGGTTCAAAACGCGCAGATCTAGGATTGGACATGACTCATTGCTCTTTTTGGGCACGATGAGTATGGGCTGTAAAACCCGCTCTCCATCTTGGCTGGAGGGACCGGCTCAATTGCATCCTTCGCCAGGAGGACAGCAATCTCCTCTCGCAAGACAGGGGCGGACAGGGGGCTGACCCTGGTGAAATACACACCCGTGAACTTGGGGGGCCGTTTTGCGAATTGAATCGCATAGCCGAGTCTGATTGTGCATTTGAGCCACTGCGAAGGGCTGGCCCGCGCTAACCAGGCAGGCAGAGCTCTCGCTAATGGACTCATCGCTACAATCGCTGACGTACCGGCAGTGCGGAGTGGGTGTGCTGATCCGCTTGAAGCTTGGATGGAGCACGTGGAGGAGCATTTACATGCTGGACCCCAGACATGCAACGCAGTGCTCGTGCCCATCATCCGGGGACAGGAAACCACCGCATCCAGAAAAGCACAGTCAGAGCGCCATCCTGAAAAGGACGTGCTGCACGACTGTGTTGCTCTTTTAGGAAATTTGCAACTTTATACGCACCACACTGGAGGACCGGACCTAAAGAACGCCAGGGAAGGAAGAAGCCCAGCTCGACCGTCTGCTGCCACGTATACACACTCTGCACCGGGAGACCGCTCTCGTTCACTCGAAATCGCTATTTCAGCAGGAGGAACCCTCATCGACTCTCTCAGAAGGCTGTAGAAGTCTCTGAAGTGAAAAGGAAGCATCATCTTGCTTTTGCTGTGCTTTTATGCTAAATTGATTGCAACAAGCATCAGGTGCACAAGCTGACGCTGCCAATTTATTGGCATTTCATTGGCCCGTTTACATACTCTTACAGACGATTGGCTTTCTGAACGAAATTCCTATAAGTGTATTAATTCCACTATAGCACTGAAGTTCCCCATCAGAAGGGGAACTGGGGATATGTGCTCATACTTGCGAGTCCCTGTCAGTCTCGCAGCTGCATTTTGTACTAATTGCAATCTATTTAGGACATTTTGACTTATACCCACATGAAGAGATTTGCAATAGTCAAGTCTTCCCAAAATAAAAGCATGGATCACCATCTCAAGGTCATTAAAAGAGAGAAATTACTTCACTTTTGCCACAAGTCGTAGATGGTAAAAACTGGATTTAACAACTGAATTCACTTGTTTGTTAACTTTCAGATCACTATCGAAATGATCCCAAGGTTTCTAACAACAGGTTTTTGATAAGTTGATAGCTCACCAAAACCTAATAAATGCAGAGGGTTAGGATCGCCAAACCAGCCCAGTTTTTTCTTCATTGAAATGTAAAAAATCAGGACTCGACTATATATTTATGTATATATACAGTTGAAGTCAGAATTATTTGCCCCCCTGTTTATTTTTCCCCCAATTTCTGTTCAACGGAGAAAATATTTTTTTCAACACATTTCTAAACATAATAGTTTTAATAACTAATTTCTAATAACTAAATTTCATATCTTTGCTATGATGATAGTACATAATATTTTAATAGATATTTTTAAGACCCTTCTATATAGCTTAAAATGACATTTAAAGGCTTAACTAGGTTGATTAGGTTAACTAGGCAGGTAAGGGTAATTAGTCAAGTTATTGTATAGATACGGTTTGTTCTGTAGACAGTTGAAAAAAATAATTAGCTTAAAGAGGCTAATAATTTTGACCTTAAAATGGTTCATAAAAAATAATAAAACTGCTTTTATTCTAGCCGAAATAAAACAAATAAGACTTTCTACAGAAGAAAAAATATTATCAGACATACTGTGAATTTCCTTGCTCTGTTAAACATAATTTGGGAAACATTTAAAAAAGAAAAAAAACATACAAAGGGGGGGCTAATAATTCTGACTTCAACTGTATATTCTCATTATTTTTTACACATCTACAGTTATGCGGTGGCACAGAGTTAGACCTCTTTCTTGACACAGAAACAGCAATGCATGCGGCATTATATTACTGTGTTGCAGAGACGCTATTGCTTAAATGCCGGCAAAGTAGAACACGCCAGCCCTTTATAAGAAGATTTCTGACAAACTCCTAGTCCTGTTATAAGATGTACCCCATGTTTTGTTCACCACAGACATTTGGTGTTTGTCCATAGCTCCCATGTCTCTACTAAGCCTTTTTGTATTATAGAAGTATCGGATAGGGTTTCGGTATCAGTAAATACTCAAAATCAAATGACTCGGACTCGTACTCAAGTGCAAAAAAAAACTGATCTGGACATCCCTACTGACTTGACCTATATTTTTATTATTAAATTATGATTATTGTATTATTAATTTATAATATTTTTTTGATAGGTCAAGTGAAAATCTTTTCCAACTGGGATATTTGAAAAATTGAAAAAATCCTTAGCATTTAGCCCTGTTTAAGTCTAACATTTCATTCATAATAATCTTAAAAATGTCTTTAAAAGTCTTAAATTTTATTTGGTGAAACCTGCAGTAACTCTGAGTGCAGGATTAGTCATCCACATTGGTCTGTTTCCAAAATTGTTTTAAATATTTTAAATGTGTATCTGCTGAAACTTATTCTTCCATGTTTAGAAATACAGAATTTTTTAGATGACACTTAGATGGAGATGATCTCAGCAAAGACAAGGTAAGTAACAAGAATTTGTTCACAAATGTCTTTTTGTGTAATATTATCATCATTAATGAAATGCAAATGAAAGTGGGAAATGACTGAATAAAATGATAATATCCAGCTGGTGGGTTAATTAGATAAAGTACATTAAGCCGTGCACTGCCATGTTCTTTAGCACTGCAGTACTGCAGACATTATTCCCAGGATCTCTGCCTAGCCGTCCTGAGAGACCGACACCAGGAGCATCTTAAGTCCGGCTCATTTCCATCTCCAGTGAAGGGAAACGGCTCCTTAAGGTGTGTGTATGAGGTGTAGCCCTCAGGGAAGATAGCTGATCTCAGCCAATCACAGCACCCTGCAGATAGACACAATCCTTTTGGGAACTCGGCCTGGAGACTTTCTTTTTTTAATATCCGAGAGTAAAGTCAGAGAGTAAAGCTAATCGGTGTTTTCATTCTTGAATTTCATTTCTTTTCGACTTAGTCCCGTTATTAATCTGGGGTCACCACAGCGGAATGAACCGCCAACTTATCCAGCATATGTTTTACGCAGTGGTTGGCCTTCCAGCTGCAACCCATCACTGGGAAACACCCATACACACTAAATTACACACATACGGCCAATTTAGCTTACCCAGTTCACCTATAGCACATGTTTTGGACTTGTTGGGGAAACCCACGTGAACACGGGGAGAACATGCGAACGCCATACAGAAATGCCAACTGACCCAGCCGAGGCTCAAACCAGCGACCTTCTTGCTGTGAGGTGATCGTGCTACCCACTGCGCCACCATGATGCCCATTTTAAAGTTTTTAGACCCATTTTTAAGAATTTTTTTAGCAGTGCAATTTATTATGGCCAACGATTTTGGCATCCTACTGCACAACACGACATGTTTGCTATTGCAACCGGTCTTTTTTTGTAACCTGTATGGGTTGAACCCATGTGATGTCATGTCTGACGTAGGTTGGTAATTCCCCTATAGGATCTGCTAATGAGAGATTGTTTTTTCTATGGTCCAGCTTTCATGCTTCCATTGAATTAGCTACTAATTTTCCAAAACTAAGCTTTTCTTTGAGATAGAATTGAATATTCTCCCATATCATTGGTGCAAATACGAGCTGATCTCTGCTGATCTCTGCTCCATGATTGTTGACTCTGAGTTTGGAATGATGCTTATCTAAACTTATTATACTGTTCAGAATTGCTAATCTTTTGTACGTTGCTTCAAAACAATATTTAATATGGTTAGATATGATAAAATGCTGCTTTATTCTCTTAATGTGTTATGCTAAGTGCTGTTAAAGCTCTGGATGGGGCCAAATGGCTCTTTTCTGCCATCCTGCTGTATCAGCAGCACAGCGGCGTGTCGTCACCCGACCGTCTGACGCTTCCGTATCCTGGGATTACAGTCTTAATGAAACATTCCCTGCACCATTTCTCTTTATGGCCTATAATGATTATTAAACAGGGCCGTGGCGCTATCAGGAAAGCACAATAAAAGCTAATGATGTAGCCAAAGCTTTAGCCAAGCTTCATCAAAACACCTGATATTTCTGCATTGGGAATCTCTGATTAAATATTTAATTACAGATTTCATACTTCAATGCACCGAGGACCATTCAAGTAGATTTGTTTCTCTTTGGGTGTTTGTTCGACTGAGGTTATTTATAGTACTTTAGAGATGCGGTGAGTCAGTGCGTTCGCTTTATACCTTTATTGCTCAGATTGGTATGTCCCGTCTAGTTCTGCACAGCTAAACCGTTTTGTCATGCAGAGAAAAAATTCAAATTACACAACAATGCACAGCCGTACTCTACGCTGTTCGAATGTTAGCATCTATGCATAAAGAGGACCTCAATTTATCCTGCTATTTGATTTCCATAAAACAAACATCACACTACATCATAGCAGCACTTGCTGATTTCTCCATATGCATAAACCATTAGCTTCCATTACAAGCAATGTGTTCAAGCTAATGAGCGAAGCATCTCTCCCCAGAGAGAAAAACAAACAACAGAAAAATCAACCAAATCTAGTTTACAAAGCAAATCCTCCTCCTCCGCAGAGACCGGCTGCTCTTTACAATCCGGCAGACGTGGCTCTAGACTGCCAACATTTGTATGAATTGTGAGTTCAAAAGGCCTTGGATTTGTTTTGAGTGGCTGTTACACCTAATAACGTGTTTAATATAATTTTTCAATCATAGTACTCAATTTCCAGGCGATTTAAATTATCAATGTGATTTAAATCTTTGCCAAAACATCTGTTGTGCACCACCTACTACTGTACGTATGCTTAATATTACTAATCTAGTAAATAAAAGGCTCTTTAAAGGGATAGTTCACCTAAAACTGAAATAGGTGAGACAAACATATTGGATTCTGTATCTTGTGTGTATTTATTTGGTGATGTACAAAGAACTGGATGAAAATAATTATTTATTTATCAAAAATATATCCCTGTAAATTAGGGGTGTCAAAATTAATTGTTTCTTTGATGCACTGCGGTGCAGACGTGGACAATTCGGTAGCGGTTCAGTAATAGATCAAAACCGATGATTTTGTACTGACGTCATTTATCTCATGTTGCTGTAGAATACTGTGACAAAGGAGGCGAGGGTAAGGGCGTACTATGCTATCCGAACCGTGCCCAGGCCCGTTTCCCGGATCATTTGAAAAGTGTGAGTGCTCTGAATTGGTCTCAGGCAAAGTTCACTTGGCCGGCCCTGATCCAGTTGGTAGGAGTGTGCCAGAGCGCGGTTCACTTGGGCTGTGGCACGGTACACTTGTAGTGTAAGTGCAGTGCACCTGAGCCCGAAACTGAAGACGAGACGTGACTTTTAAGGCACTGTTTCATATGATTTATTAATCATTCTTACTGTTTAATGAACGCAAACTGTCGTAGATTTTTAAAGACCCAAACCTCTCACTGCACGAAAGCTGCCCCTTAAGCAAACCTCCTAATTCCTGCAGCACGAGGACTTTACGATTGTTTATGAGTGTCAAAAGTGGCTGATCTGTTCGGCGAAATATTTGACTGCGTGTCGCTGCATCCCAAACAACTTAAAATGATATAACTAAAGAAATCTCCACTGTGCTGAGCGAAAGCGCTTACTGAACAGCGCATTATCGATGACGCAATCGTGCCCCGGCCCGAATGTAATGTGAGTGTGGGCCATCGGGGGAGACGGGAGTGGGGAAAAGCGTGCTTTGGCACAGTTCAAGGTAACTGTACATAGTGTGAGTACGCCCTAAGTAAATAAAATGTTCATACTACTTAAATTTTATTGTGCACAATTCACTGTGTGCGAGTTTGCTGGACAGTCTTAAGAACACCAGAGCCAGGAGTTGCTATTTCACTGCTAGGGAGAAAATGAAAGTTTTTAAACTCCATCTCCATCTCTCACTTTATACCTTTGAACTGCTGGCATGTTTGTAAGGTAACTTTTCCTCTCCTCTTGGCTGTTAAAGCAATTGTTGTGGATCTAGATACGAGCCCGTGTTTATTACCCATGATAACCTTCTACCGGATGACTTACCGCGAGATACCGGCAAGATTCTGAAGTGCGCATAAGATGGACGCTATCCCATGATGCCCCACGAGAGAATTTATGAATGGGAGAGAAGCAAAGACTATAGACTACACAAGACATGTCACTCATACAGTTTTGAATGAGGATAAGTATAATGGTCAATACGGCGAATGAAGCCCCGCCCTCTAGTACAGGAGCCAATCAGCGTTTGCTATAGACAATTCTCCAGGGGAAGGGTTCGGACCATACCTGAATTTCTGCAGATTTTGTGTGTCTCAAACCTTTATAAATGAAACTAAAGAGACAGTTGTTGTTTATTTTCATTGGTGTTTCCTAATAGACCCCTGCACGGGCCTTAAATCTGAGCCCTAGCCCGGCCCTGGCCTGAGACACACAGGCTGTTGTCCAACAGCTCAGCAAAAAAAATTTCAGCATCTGGGGCCGTTAAATTACAGAAATTTCCTTAAATTTAAATTGCCGGTACATTTCTGGCATTTAACATCTGTTATTTTATGGTAAATTTCTCTAATTTAGCGGCCGTTATTTTAAGTTTTTTTTTTTTGGCACCCACAGCTTTTTTTACAGTGTGTATTTATAGATTTTAATACAATTTTCTTGTATTGAGAAGAAAAAATATAATTCTGGACGGAAAGCATCGTCAATGCAAAGTGATGCACCGAGATATTGAATTGAACTGAATCGATTGCATGATAATCGTAACTGAACTGTGAGACTAGTGTAGGTTCACACCCCTAAACATTATGAAAAGAAACAAAAATTGTTATACTGTCAACACCTTTTACAATACTGCATCATTTAACATAAAAACTGCAGTGAAATGTGTTCAAGTATGTTTCACAAAAGTGTAGACTGAAGCACATATTTCCAATAAGCCTGTTGCAGTTTTTCCTTTTGTGATTTTTTTTTTAATCTTTCATCAAAAGAACATTATCTTGAACTCTATTGTGACGTGAGTTCACAGTGTTCTGTTCATCTTCTCTTTGTATTCTGAACACTTGAGCAATATTTAACATGTCTATAATATTGCTGAAGAAAGACTCGTCTTAAGTTTTTGGGCTTATTCATGGCCTGCTGAAAGTAATTTGTTAATTCTAATAAGTTTTCTTTTAGTATTCAATGGTTGAACTGTGAGAGGAATAACGCTGTCTCACTGTATTCAGTTTCTGTAACTTCTTAATATTTATACGACTCTAACTTTTTTGCAGATTTAGAAAACGACATAAAACCTTCCATCCCATTGTTCAACAAAATAAAATTGGTTCTCAACAGTAAATGAGTTTCTCCTTAAAGCAGCAGACAACACACACAACAAAATTTGTCATGTTACAGTATCTTGAGTCTGTATAGGTATCTTATGTTTAGGAGAAAAATCCACATTTAGTTCTACCAGAAAGACCTGGGAGATATATATGATACTGAATGACATTTATTGATGAGTATTATTTGACAAAAGTATCATGAAACATGATTTCTTCGGCGGAGGCCCCGTCCATAGCTTGATTTGGAAGCTTTTAGATCCAGCTACGGAGCCTCCCCCCTCCCCCCGGACAGGGCCAACCTGGTGGTGGTGGGGAGGATGGTGGGTGAACGTCTGCGTCGGTGCCTGCAACCAAATGAATGAAATGAATGGACAGCTTATACATTCCTTGTGTCTCTTGGCTATTGGTTGGAACTGAATGTGATGAGTGACGTGGCATTAGGTATTCCTTGTGTCTCGTGGCTATTGGTCGGAACTGATTGTGATGAGTGACGTGACATTTAGGTCTTTCTGGTAGAACTACCACTACAAGCTACATTTCTGGGAGATAAACTTAAAATATCATTTTGATGATGGATTTTTCACTCAGCTATTTCTAGATTTATTATCAATTGAGGTGATTCGATTGCAGTCAATAGTCCAGTTATTAAATCACTTCATCTGTTAAGGGTGTCAAAGAATTTAAATATGGATTTACCTAGGCATAGCTGAATAATAAGAGAGCAGTACATGGAAATGACATACCATGAAACTCAAACATAATTTCCTTTTTCTCATGTAAATCCTGTGTTTAAAATTCTGGAGAGAAACAGGCCAATCGGAACAAAACACTGACCGTGACATTCCACAAGGGATCATTAATAAGCAGTGTATGATTTTTCCAAGTTTCCTAGTGAAATAGTACAATTGTTACCCTCCCCCAATATGTTGCAAGTATAATGTAGCTTATTATTCTATTTCCTATGTATGTAGTACTCCTATTTCAAATGAGTAAGTAGTAAACACTTCTGAGACTATGGAGAATGTTATCTCAACTGTTCACAGCTCATCAGAATTTAAAATTACATAAGGAATTACCACTCCAAGTTACCACCCAACATAGACAAGGTTTATTTAACTTTTTTATGTTAGTCTAATATAAATATTGAAATTTGCAGTGTATGTTTATATTGAAGCAACAGATGATCGTAAACCACTCACTATAAATGTTTATGCATCATGTCATATCACTCTTATTGTGATTTTTCTAGTGAAAGGACAGCACTAAACTTCCAAAACGCATCTGTTTATGCGGAGGTTGATATTTATACCTGCTTGTGTGTTTCATACACATTATACCCACAATATACAACTCTAGATACATCTCTGCTGGCCTCTTTTTGTCTAGTATAGTTATAACATATTTTATTCACAACACATAACTCAGGAGCAGTAATGGAGGAGCCTACAGATAGCTCACTCACTCCTAATGTCAACCTCTTCTACACTTCAGAATAAGATTGTTTATGTACATTTGTTATGCACATTATTATGCGCATCTTGGCATTTCCATCCAGCTTTAATTCAATATCCTAAATAGTGCAAAAAATCATGAATACATGGCCTAAATAAATAAATGTAATTTACAATGGTTTTCTGGGGTTTGAAAGAGCTCCAAACTAAAACATAGCCCATAAGATTTCACATGAGAAATGTTTTATTAGTAAATATAGTAATACATGTAGTCTATACTGTTTAGTGTACTTGGCTATATTTGCTCGCTGTCTGAAAAAATATGAAGAGTTTAGATGCAAAAACCATCTAAAATGAGCTTATGTATCAGGCTGTTGTGTGTAGTTTTAGTAATTATTAGTCTAAGTGCAAAGAATAGATTATTTCCATTGCCTTAAAAGGTGAAATAACTGAACATAAACATAGAAGGCTGAGAAAAACAGCAATTTTAGACACATAGAGGTTTTAGCATCTTGGCTGATATTGTGTACTTTTTTATCCCACCCCTCCCCCCTCTTCAGGTTAGCTAATTTTTAAAACGTTCTATACATACATCGTTGACTATAATTTCTAAAAGACTTATAAACCGCATATTTATGAGGTTTCAGTAGTTTTTGTATCCATGAAACAAATAAATTATCTACAAAGTCATCATTATCATCTAGAAACAATCAATCAGAACCAGCATAAGGAGATTTGGGTCATTTTCCTTACAAAAAGCAAGCTAGCCATATTTCACTGTCAGTGTCATACAATCGTTCCTTCAAAGAATTCAAAGGAAAGCCTTGAACATCAGTTGTAGAATCCATGGAATATATTTAGTGTTGAGGTTTTTTGGAAAATACTGTCGCTCTCCCAAAGGGATGTGCTACTTTAATTGCTGCCAAAGGTAGACATACCAAATACTAATTCACTTTCGTTTGGTGTATTCCTTGATTCACAGGGAATAAGCGCGTGCTCCAAATCCTCACAACGCAAATAAACTTCAAAAACACACTACATTTTCACACAACGCAAACATTTTAAGACAAGGCACTGCATTTTCTCACAACAGAAATGTTTCAAGGAGAACCTAAAACGTTATGGACCCGACTACTTGGGTTATGGTGATTTAGGCTAATACATATTAAAGAGAAGGGAATCGAGATATTAAAATAAATGAACAAAAAAGCTCACCTTTCAAAGATCACCAACAACTTCACTGAGCAATAGTCATGGCACAGTGGTGTCCATCACGCTTTTTTGAGCCCCCTTGAAACATTTCCATTTTGTTCGGTTCTTTTGTTATTATGAGAATATGCAGCACGTTTTCGTAAATTGTTTGCATTGTGTAAAAAATGCAGCACATTTCTTTTGTCTTTGTGTGTTGAGGATTTGCAGCATGTGTACTGTCAAACGGATGAAGATCTTTTCTTAATTTGTTGGGTTTTTTTGTAATTGCATGTGTTTTCTTAAATTGCAGTTACAACCAAGCACTGACAGTGTAAGCCTTTGTGCTGGGAAACACCCAGACACTCACCCATTCACACACAGACAATTTAGTTTATTCAATTCACATATAGTGCATGTCTTTGGACTAGAGGAAACCATGTTTAAGAAACCAGTCTGAGAAGATATGCACATTTATGACATGTTATCCTGCGGGAAGTAGCCATCAGAAGATGGGTACACTGTGGTCATAAAGAGATGGAAATGGTCAGTAACAATACTCAGGTAGGCTGTCGCGTTGACATGACACTCACTTGGAACTAACGGGCTCAAAGTGTGCAAAGAAAATATCCGCCACACCATTACACCACCACCAGCAGCCTAAACCATTGGTACAAGGCAGGATGGATTCATGCTTTCATGTTGTTGATGCCAAATTCTGACCCGATCATCCGAATGTTGCAGCAGAAATCAAGACTCATCAGGCAAGGCAACGTTTTCTTCTATTGTCCAATTTTGGTAAGCCTGTGCGAATTGTAGCCTCAGTTTCCTGTTTTTAGCTGATAGGAGTGGCACCCGCTGTGGTCTTCTGCTGCTGTAGCCCATCCGCTTCAAGGTTGGATGTGTTGTGCATTCAGAAATGCTCTTCTGCATATCTCAGTAGTAACAAGTGGTTATTTGAGCTACTGTTGCCTTTCTATCAGCTATCTCTTGAACCAACCAAGGTATTTGCTACTATATTATACTACTATAATATCATCATACATTTTGCCTGTATAAAATTTGCACAAAATTGCATATCTATGTTCAGATTGGGTCTCTGAATAAAGGTGTTTTGACTTTTCAGGAATAAGCACCATATTTACATTATATTTATGGTAAAAGCCTGATGTATCAAATTTATTTGTAAAAATGCTAATCTTTTTTGTCTAAAGATTCAATAATATGTTCCAGTGCAACAGCATTCATATACCAAGCTGTACACAGTTAATAATCAAGCTTGAAAATACTGCTTGAAATAATGTTTCTGCATCCTTAAACTGTGAAATTGATAATAAAAAAGTCCTCTGTTGTTACAGAACTCAATGTCATATCAAATTTTGGATTATTCTTATAAGCATTTGCCTTGTGATTGATTAGCGCTTATGATTATTATGTTCAATAGAGCAGAGGGAACAATAGAGCATACATGAATGCATAAAAAATTGGTGATTCTCTTTCCCGTGCTCCGTTTTGAATTGGAAAGTACGTCTGCTTCTATTTTCATCAGCAGGCTAATGTAATGTCATGACTAATATTATCCCCATTGACATGACAGACACAATTTATTTCTTAATACTCTCAGAGGGAAGCGAGCTCAGCGGTGCTTTTCCATCTCACTGATAGCCATCAAACTGCGGCCCTCATTTCAAACAGGGCTCCGCCGTCACACTGCTATGAGAAAAGGAGGCCTTTCATTCACACTATTTCTCTCCTCTGTCCACCCGATCGCCTGGAGAAAAGTCACACAACACGATTTAACTTTGTTGTCCATTACAGCGGCATGACATCTATTAACAAAAAGGCAGATGCATCTCAGTGACGCATTGCAAATGTAATGGGATCCTGAATGATCGCCATCGTAAATTATATTTGCGGCCAAGTGATTATTGCAGATGTTCCAATACCTTTAGCCATAGAGCTCATACATCATTAACTTTTTCACTTCCCAACCACTGTGCCTAGGGGGTTACTAAAATAATTTTGATTTGTTACATTTTTGTATAACTGAACTTTAATATCATATGCTAAAACTGAATTTGACTAATCAATCTAACCCTCTCCGCTGACTTTCTGAAAGCGTTTCTTGTCATTTCTGACTTGTCACAAACAATAGCAGCTTTTAGATATTGTTTTGTTTTTGTTATAAGGTGTAGAGCAAACAAGCTAAAAACCTAGAACTAAGCTGTCTTTTTTTAAGCTGTCAACTTATAACAATGAGTGTTTAAGGACGCAAAAGTAGAGCGCAGCATGTCATATTGAGATCTGAAAATATGCCCGCTACAGAGAATTATAATCGGCGACAGGAAACATTCATTATTTTAACTATGTCAAAGAGTTTCAGTGCCACGAGAAGATATAAAGAGAAATTAAAATGTATTAGACTTTGTTAGTCTCTTCTTTCTTAGTTTTCTTTTGTTGGGCTAAATGATCCAACAACAACGTGGAAATACTTAAATATTTACAACTATTTGAATGTTTTTATATTAAAATGATTTTGGGACAAGACATGCTGTTGGCTGTTAGCCACTTTAGCTGTAGCGCTTGTAAACATAACGCTACTGCTTAAGAAGTTATATACTGCCATTATACTGTAGTAAGCTACAGCTTACTTTACAAAAATATATAAAACTGCAATGACAAAGCGTTCATAGGGTGGCATCAAAATTCCATGATAGTGCTATTGTTATTATTACTGCTTCATTTTTTTTTTTTTGTTTATTAGTTGTGTGCATAGGTTCCTTTTGGACCTTTTTCATACAAATACTTTACTGTATTCCACTGCATGAACTATTTAGATTATACATTTTTCTCAAAAATCAGTGTTACAGATTTTTAATATAATGTGGTCATAATTGACCATTGGTTACGCTATCTGATCTGCCATAAGTGCAGTAAAGTATGTTGCAGTCAAAATTCAGTAATGAAACATCCTGGTTACGTACATAACCCATGTTCCCCTAATTGGAAACGGAGACGTGTGCCTGATACCAGACATATGGGAGTACGCCAGATGACCAATCACTCTGAAGAGTAAGAAAACTGGCCAATGAATGCCAAATGAATTGGCAGAGCCCAGCTCCAGAGCTGACAGCCATTAGCCAATAGTGGGAAATATCAGCTGATGACTGAGGAGCGAGCACTAGAATTTGCCTGTTAACAGCTGGAGACCCAGGGGCTGTAGCAGTGGAGACACACGTCTCCGTTCCGTATTCGGGGAACATGGGTTACATACGTAACCAAGACGTTCCCCTTCATGGGACTTTCAATGTGTGTCTGATAACAGACTTATGGCAGAGTGTAAAGAAAACGCAACAGCAGCTAAGGCTGTCACGCTCCTGATGTGAAGTTTGCCAAGCATATCGTGAGTGCACAAGCATCACCAAGAGCGCAACCTTTCAACGTCCCCTAGGCCCTTAAATTACAATTACATGGGAATAATTTGAAATTTTATATCGGGGGTCGCCATCGGGGACCACGCATAACTGGCACCAAACCTCAGCATGTGGGTAGACCAAGAGTAGGCATACCAGACGTCACACTGAGCCAGGCACCCAGCTCCTCCACGGAGTCGGTTGCTGGGGCCTTGGAGGAATCGGGAGGAAACAGACTCCTCTCGAGGATTATAAAATCTCACAAATGTGTTAGGTGTTGCCCTGCCCGCAGCTTTACATAATCTGTAAAGAGGCGCTGCATACTCATGCCGAAAGGGGGAAACAGCTCACCATGGCACATGAAGCAAGGGCAATGGCATAAACTATAAAATGGACCAACTTGCTTTTATATGGCACTTACCTTCTGCCGATCATAACAGAAAAGAGCTGCTTAAAGACGTATGCTCTATGTGTCACGTTAAGCGCAGTGCGCAAACATAGCAATGAAAGGGCCGGGTCTGCCTCCTCTGCAGACAGCGCTTGTGGTGGTAGGAACCTTGGCACAAGCTCAACCAGGGTCTCAGGTAAACGTGAGAGTAGGCCAGTCCGAATTCCTGGCACGATTCGCTGCCAGAAAATGCCACCGGAATCCTAACCCTCCTGAAAGATACCAACGCGACCAGCAGAGCTGCCTTCATGAACAGTGTAAGAATCAGCTCTTTGGTTTAAATCACATTTAAACTTTGGGGATTTTAATCTAAAGATTCGAACATGATTCATAAAGAATTATTTAAAGCTTACACTTAATCTACATATTTGTCTATATAGAATGGTTAGTGTAAAGCAATCCTGTATTATATTATTACGTGGCCAACAATAACAATATAAAAACAGTATCTAATTGCTTAATGAGCAAGGTAGCAGTATCTGAAGCTGAGGCATTAACTTATAAAGCACACCACACACCAATACGGATCTTAAAAATGAAACATAATTTTATTGCTACTCTATAACACAACATACTAATCTACATCAAACAAACGCACATGCATGCACATACACACAAGCAGTTTGAGGAGAGTTATGATGGAGAGTAAGGATTTAAATTCTAGCATTTGCTAATTTCTTAGCATTGCAACCTGAGAGAAACCATAAAAGCAGAGAATTTTGCTATTCTTTACTACTTAAATATAATTCATACCAGTTTCAGCAATGGATAGAAACCTTGTTTGTGTTACTTACGTTCTGATCGAGTTGTGGTTTCCTCGACTGGTCCAAAGGGAAATCCTGGCAAAGCTGATTGGTCAGCGTAGCAACTCCAATGACGTGTTGGAATTCCTTCGTCGGTGAAGAGGGGTTCCTTACTTTCAGGGAAGCTAGGAGTCTGTTGCTATGAATACGAATGTTGTACAAGGCGGCGCTGTAGGTGAAGTCCTTCCTTGGGTTTCTATAGTTATGACAGTTTCAGAGTTCTGATGAGTTGATGGCTTGTTGTTGAAGTGGTTGCACAAGCAGATCGGGGGTTGAGCCGGCAGCAAGTGAAGGTCGCGGTTTGCTCTGTGATGTTACAAGGCTTCCGGCGAGGCGATGTAACGGCCACAGCATGAGAAGAGCGACGTCCAGGCAGCGATGACAGTTATGACTGGCAAAGATGACCAGCGAAGACAACAAAGAAATTTTCCTTGTTTACAATTTTATAGGCCTTGGTATAGGTCGGGTCTACACAATGATTGTCCAATCAGAAAATCTGCGGTGTGGGATCACACCCCCATTCTCTCCTCTAGGAGGCCGGGTTGGCATATTGTGTGAGTGCTGCATTGATTGGAAGTTGTTGAAATAAAGTATCATAACATCAACCATTTTTATAGAACAGTTTCTTCATATAAACCAAGGCATTTGAAACTTTCCTAGCTTTCAATCAATACCAAACATGAAATATTTCACAAACATTCTGTAGATTTCATTCAACACCAACGACTATGACTCATTAACTGTCCATAACTGTTACATGGAGCATGTAACATGGAACATGTACACACAAAACTTACATAAATGTAAAATAAGCATACATTAAATTAAATAAACACAGTTTAACTGATTGTCCGCTTAAATTTTGGAAACTTTTAGATCGCTTCTGTTTTTGCCTGAGAATATGTATTCCCTTGCAGACGCCATTTGCAGGCGCGAACCAAAAGGCACTCTAGAGCCTTTTTTTATTGTTTTAAGACATAGAGTTAATTAGCAAGCATTTGTGATCGCGACTGGCAAGTCATCCGCTGGATAACCTTTTGCTGGATGCCTGTGGATTGCTTTGAAAATGAATCAAGGCATGTAGGCACCAATAAATCTTTTAAGAATAATATGGTGTGTGACTTGTTCAGTTCTGTAAGGATCTGTTGACTCCCTACAACAGAAAACTTATAGATACTGAATAGAGTGGCTCGACGGACCTAACCATAACCGCTAGAGCTAGAGAGATCCCAAGAGGGCAAGAGAGGGGGGCGGGGATGGAATTTACCATCTCTCGCCATGCTCTTCTGTAGAACCGGCTGATGAGGTTATGCTTTTCCAGCGCGCTACCATTCACCGCCTCACAAAGAGTGGGGATGGGAGCATGCCAAACCTTCAGTGTGGAAGATGACAGCCTGCGCTCCAGCTATCCTGAAGAAAAAAAACACAACACTAATCTAGCATGTCTGTGGTTCTTCTCAGAGAGAAGAGCTTCACACAATGAATAGAAACCACTACAGGACATAGGCTTGCCTATACAGGGTGCTCTAGCCTGAGTGACCATGTTAACCATTGACTGATAGGTCACCTAAGTCAACGCTTTGTCTAGAAACCCTCCATGGGGGTTCCAGAACCCTGCGCGGGTGCCAGAGGGTGTCCGTCCCAAAAAATGGAGTGCTTCTTCTGGGGAATTAGTCAGGGAGGGCGATCACGAGGGGTGTGAGTCCGGAAACTCAGGTCTGGTTGGACCAAGGAGGCGCAATGAGCGGGACCTGCTCCTCATCTCCCTGAACTTGCACAGAGTCTGTGCACGTAGGCTCACTTAGGAAAAACGCATATTGTGTAAACTGGCTGAGAGCCAGCTCATTTGTGCAGAGCAGGGAAAGCAGCTAGCGAAACTAGTGCCGGGGTGGAGTCTTCATTCTCCTGGAAACTTAACTGTTGTGGGAGCATGTAAGCTGGCATGGTAGAGCTTGTACGGGATATGAACGGCGAGCAGCTATTAAGCCGATTGACTCCGGAGGAGCAGCTGAGAGTGAGCTGTGTCATGCGGCGGTAGCACATATCACCCAAATGGCCGTGCTGGCCGTCCTAACCAACATAAGTGTCCCCTTCCATATCGCTATGGATTTGCGGAGAGCGAGAAACACTGCCAACGGTTGGAGGCAATTGAAATGCCAATGCAACCAAAGTCCGGTTTACGAACCTGCAGATGCTTGCTCGATACACACAGTGTGTCAGAATGACAGCATAACTGGACACTTGTTCTAAGGGCACCCAGTCCCATAGAAGGCAAGGTCCATCCAGGGACAGGTGCAGCGACAGACCGAGGTGATGGACATCCGGTGCATCTCTATGCTTCATACCCATCTGGGGACCCGATCGCGAAACTAGTACTGAAGTGGTCTTATTTGAACAATTTGAGAGGCGTGATAGTGGCTACAAATGTCATATGCCCCAGGAGCCTCTAAAAAACTTCGGTGAGACCACTGTAACTGCCGAATTAATCGGATAGGGCAGCACTAGCCCGGCGTTCTAAATGTGCACCATGTAATGGAGACCGAGTCCAGCTCCAACCCGAGATAAGAGAAGCTCTGCCCGGGGGAGAGCTTGCTCATTCTCAGTTGACCCGAAACCCCAACAGGCTGAGGTGCCGGACCACCAGGTCCTTGTGCATAATTGAGTAGTTCAAAGACCTGAAAAAAAAAACAGTCAATCAATAATCAAAAATGCAGATGCACGTGCGCCAAAGACGCACAGGGCATCCTCCACGCATGGAAACAGGGAGAGCCCGAAGGAGAGGACCGTCCTTCAGGTCTATAGCTGCAACCAATCACCCGTATGGACGCACTGAGTGATACGTTTCTGCATGAGCATCTTGATCGGCATCCTGAACAGATGACAGATCAAAACGCACAGATAGGATTGGTATAACCCACCGCTCTCTGGGTACAATGAAGTGGGGGCGTAAACCCACTCTTCATCTCGGAAGGAGGGGCCTGCTCTATTGTATCCTTAGCCAGGAAAATAACAATCTTCTCATGCGAGACAGGGGTGGCATAGCGATGACCGCTTAAATACACACCTGTAAACTCGGGAGGCCAACAGCAAATTCAAGCGTATAGCCGAGTCTGACCATCCGCATGAGCTACTACAACAGGCTGAGCAGCGCTAGCCAGGCAGAGTCCGAACTAGCTAATGTACCCATAGATGGGCAGCTTTAGGATGGGGAGTGCTCACCCCAGGAAGCGATCCTGGGAGGAAGGTAAGAGTCAATATTGCCTCTACAGTACAATGCAAGTCATTTGATATTAACTACTCATTTGAACCTAAATAAAAGCACTGTCAAATTTGATGTGCCGTAATTAGGGTGTATTTTATGGTTAAATAAATATGGTCAAGTAAATATGGTTTAAACTGAATTTTTACCTTTTGTTTTTTTTTTTTGAGTATGTGAAACTTCTTACCAAGAGTTCCACCAACTACACCAAAACATTTGTTGCACATGTGCCCTGAGAGTTCTTTATTATACCATTGGTGGTCACATACTCTTGCATGCCTATAGAGTGGACACTCAAATCTTGGCCTGCTAGCATTTTTTTTTAAGTTACCAGCCGTCACGTCACCAGCATTTTGAATGTTTTTTTGACAGCCCTCAGAATATTTCTACTATCAATATGACAATATAACTGCAGTATCAATATATGACCATATTATATTAAGCGTGTATGTGCTCCTCCATGTGGCTGTGTAAAACACATTCACCTGTATCACTTTGTCCAGATCAACAGGGGTGGACTTTACTTTGGTGATCCTTTGTATTTCATATCCAGAAGATCTAGAAGTCCTGTAACTGATTCTGTACTTGTGCTAGGACTTCCCTAACTGTAATACACCTACAGTTAGAAGTGGTGTTAGTGAGGCCAGGAGTCTGTGTGAGTCCTAATGCCTCAGTATAGTGACGGGGACACCATACTGTCAGTAGCTATGTTAACATCCAAAATGTGAATTTACTTTATGCGCAAAACTGGATTATTGCATAAAAGATGTGCAAATAATTCAGCGTTTCCATCCAATGAGTCAAAGCAAACAAAATCATCACTTCCTGAATAACTGGTGCCAAATATCAACAGTAAAAGCGTATTTTGCTGTGGTAGGAGAAGCTGTGTGAATGATTTCTTCATTTAATAAATGACTTGTGCCTCAGAAGTAAATTCTGACACACAGTGAATGCGTGGTGGCGTTTGATGATGTGAGACGCAGAGCACAAACGCTCTTGATTCTGGAGGTAATTAATATAATAACACTAATACTGAAATTGTTAAGAAATTTTTGAATGACCAGAACAACATTTCAGATGTTTTACAATGTGCTCAGCCTGCTGGTTTATCCATGCGGACATATTTTTATCACACATTACAGTATCTCTTATAACAAAATCGCATGACCTTTTTAATGCACATGATGGAATTTGTTCGGTAAAAGTGTTTCCATCGTAGTTTATGCACGATTGGTGATATCTTTTCTTATCGAATAAAAAGTTTGTCTTACTCAGTTATGCGCATATGTTTTTATGCGCATTTTCAAAATTTATGCGCATCTTGGCATTGCTATTAACCGATTTTTTTTTATGTGCATATCCAAAATGTGCATAAAAATAGGTGGATGGAAACGTAGCTTTCTTTCCAGCTGAGACCTTAAACCAAGATCCCGACTCTCTGTGGTCATTAAAAATCCCATGGGACTTTATTAGCGGTGTATTAGCGGTGTAAAATCCTGGAAAATCTTCACCCTTAATCCCAATCATCCCCCCTCAATCGAATTGGCTCTATCACGGTCTCTCCACTCCACCAATAGCTGATGTGTTGTCCTGTGGCTGCCGTCACATCATCCAAGTGGATGCTGCACACTGGTGGTGGTGTGAAGAGACACCCTTATGATTGTGGAGTGCTTTGGGTGTATGGTGCTATATAAGTACACATTACAGTTACAGTTACACCTAGAGTAGAACACAATTTACCATAAAAACTCAACAAAGTCATATGCATATGAACAATGTCACACTTACACAAACACAAATTCTGGTAGTTTACAAAACATGAAATGATAACATGCGCTTTGAAACCTGTTTTGCAAAGGTTTCATCCCTAGGCCTCTGGTGTTATGTAAATCAACAGCCCAAATACATAAAAATGTGTTTGTTTGTTTTTTTGTTTGTTTTTTAAATGGTAGTGTGTATACATAATGATGACAGAAACTCAATTTCTGGGACAGCTATCCCTTTAACATCTGCAACAAAAGCAAAGTCATTCCCACATGGCTCTTCTGTGCTGAGGCCGACACTTTGAAGCAAGCGAGGGCTAAGAGCTTAAGAGAGATAAAGAATACCCATCAAGTCTGCTGTGTTCTTTCACATGGGTTGTCCTGAAACTTCATTCCTTTAAGTGTGCTGTTTTAAAGCTAATTAGCTGCTATAATTGCTTTTCATTTCGTCAGCTGTGATTGCCACAACCTGAGTTGTGCTCTTACTGATTTGTTTTAGTCAGAGCAGACAAAAGATTACGCCTGAAATTTGCCATTCAGTTTATAACAACAAGCACATAATTCAAGTTCATAATGGTGTTTTGTATTATTTTGTCACTGGAATGAGAGGGATATTCTCACCAATTGTTATAAGGCACAAAAAGTAATGCTTGTTAAAGAGCTTGACAAAGCTTCCTTCAGTGGATTTTCTTCATGAACAGACAACAGCATGTACATGTCTTCAGCATCATGATTAATAGACTAAATGCCTTTACTGTATCCCTCACTATGGCTTCTGTACCCTTGCTTCTAAATCAACAGTAGGGCTGAAAAGATGGTAGCTAATCAGAGATCCCAATTGTAAATTTATAAGTGCATTTAAAGTATTTTAATGCTGATAAGCTATTAATACTGTTTTTTAGAGATGCCTTTTCTCAGCAAAACACCATAATTTGGAGGTTTAATCCGGGTCATAGCACCAATGGAACCGCGCTGGTCCAACACCACCCAACCCGCTCCAAGCTGGGATCGAACCAGCGAACTTCCACATGGGAGTCGGCTGCTCTAGCAAGGAGGCTAAAGACTATGGCCTCTAACTTCTGTCGCTAGAGCACCTTTTTTAGAGGTCAGAGGAGTGAGGTTTACCTGCACAGCACTTACTAGCTGGCTTCCGTTACACATGCTTATGACTACTGCCATAAAGTTTTTATTTTAAATGCAACGAAGACTTATGTCAAGATGACATCTTGAGAACATGCAAACTCCACACAGAAATGCCAACTGAAAGGGGCTGAAACCAGCGACCTTCTTGCTCTGAGGCGATTGTGCTACCCACTGCGCCACTGTGACGCCCCCAGATGACAGTATGTACTTTTAAATAAAATCTAAAACTTAGGTTTTTAGCTGAATCCAGCACTGAACTGGGAGCACTTCTTTCTTAGTGTCATCCTTTGGGAGCCCAAATACAGAAACAGAAGAAGCTCTGTGGAAATAGCAGCATTTGGACAGCATTTTAGCTTTCTCTGCTATAACAATACAGCGTCTCTGGCCACGCCCCTTTGCTGCGTGGTGTGTTTGTGCATGGTGTATGCGCCTAGCCAGAAGGGTTTGTGATCACATTAAACCAGATGTATTTTTTGTAGTCCCCAAACTGTGTTCGCTGAAGACTTTGCTAAGCTAACTCTGTAAAAGCCAATGTCTCCCTTTGCATTGAACTTTGAGTATATTACATTCAGAGATGTCGTTTATGTTTACACAGCTACATTACACATCAACTAAAGTTTAAAATATAATATCGTGGTGTACCACCCCTTTAAAACTTGTATAATTTGAGTCATGCAACCCTACTTGTTCACATTGTGTCATCTTTGTAAATGTTCTTTCTAGCATAATAAAAAAATGACACAAAATGTATGAGAATTAGGTGCGAAAAGAAAGCCTGGCCCCCTACTCAATATTCCAGTTGTTGCATGCAGGGATACATCTCCAGCCAGATTTAAGTATTATTATTTATATTATTTATCAAATTACCCATTAAATTGTGTTTAATTACTACCCCAACAGTAACATAAAAAATAGTAATCATCGTTGTTTTATGCTATATTGATATGTGCTTACATCTGTTTCCTTTAATTTAGGCCAGGGGTGGCCAAACCTTTTTGTATAAAGGGCCAAAAACCAAATAACATTGAGAAGGTAAATATGCCAAACTATATTACATTAAAGTTGCCATGGGTAATTTCCTAATTTATTTAGTAATATTTCAAAATAAATGAAAAAATGTTCCTTTAAATCATACTATTAATGCAGTATAATTTTTTAAATGATAACTTATTGCAATAAAAGCAAACAATCACATTTATAACACAGTGAAGTTCAATGCTGAATACAGTAGTCAAGCAGAATCTGCATTTAAATTGATTTGCTTACCAAAGTCTTTGCATTGTCAGGTGAGGGTATGTTCATTTAAATACAATCTGATTAATTTACACCATTTAATTAAAACATTTAATTTCAGCTAGCTTTACTTTAACATTAAATTTGAATTGACAGGACCATCCCCATCATTCTCCTGTGCTTCTCAGCTGGGATGGCAGGACAAATCAAAGGTTACCATGGGCCAATTTTTGCCCACGGGCCCTAGTTTGGGCATCTCTGATCTAGACTTTCCCCAACGTTCTGTTTCAGTTGAAATAAACATACTGAAATAAAAGTATTAGCAACTTCCAAATTATGCTGACTTTAATTCAGTTTCAAATGAACTGACTTACAATTTAAGATAACAAAAAACCATGGTTTACCTAAAAAAAATCTCACTGAATAAAAAAGTCACCTATGATACATCTTGGGTGGCATCATTATAAGTAATTTAATAGCAAATTTTAAGTTTTAGGTGAACTATCCATTAAACAGCTGTGAAAATCCAGGAGTCAGGATAGAAAATATGTGTCAGACTGACCTGTGCACGGACACCAGCGCATTCATCAAGAAAGATAATGAAGTACATTGAGGTCTAATTTTCGAGATGTTTCATTTCACACTGTGATTGTACCTGCTCGTATATCCTACTGGATGTGCTCTTCACGTACTTCACAAAGGTCAGGCCCTCCATATGCCTTGCTGTGACGAGCAATGAAGATTAAAAGAAGAAGAGAGACCGAAGCTCTTAATATGTACAGTACACTCTTGCTTCAAAGGGTCAGAGCCATATAATCATCCGCAATAACGTTCTTATCTAGCAAGAACTGTAGTTACACTCGACACTGGGAACAATTGTCAAATTAATCAAGGTGTCAGGTTATGGTAGAACAAATAACCTCATTCGCCGTCTCTGTGATTGGTAGATTGTACCTGGACTCTCTACTGTAGCTATAATTAAACACAGTAATACAGTTGTCAATGTCAATAAATCAATTCTTCCTCTCTACAGGAAACAAGAGGAATGGCTTTGTCCCTGACTTTTACTTGTAAACATATCTTTTCATTCAGTCCTCATAGTAGATCTGCCCTTTACATAACCTGAACTAAAAAATCTGGGAAAACATACTAATTATATCCTGTTTTGATGGACCTTGGTTTGGCCCTTATGTTTGCGAATAATATCTCATTCATCTGCTGTTACTATTTAAACTCGATTTTACAACACAGCAAATGTTTTCCATGCATTAAGGTTGGTCTACATGCTCATAGTCTCATTTAGGGCTAAAATGTGTTCATTCATACTATTTTATATGCGACTTCATGTACCCAGTTTGCTTAAAATTTTTAGTATGTAAAATGTTTCAGCATACCAAAAAGGTTTTAGTATCCCAGCAGGCACACAATATCATAAGATGTTAATATTAGGTTAGACTTAGGTCATGACGTCAGGTGACCAAAATTCAATGTCTAGCTAGCATCTAAGAACAACGTTATTTTGACGTCCAATAACGAATATTAAATAATGTGACCAAAATCCAACGTTTGATATATATCATAGTGGTAATGTCCACACAACGTTGAAGTGTAGCATGATTAGACGTTTGGTATTTGGTTGATTTTAGGTTGACGTCGGCCTGACATCATTATGACACACCCTGTGTCTGCAGGGATAGTTTGTGTTTATGCAAGTGAAACATGTGGTGCTAATTGCCGGTACACTCAGCTGATGATATCAATTATCAGAATAATAGTCAATAATCATGAATAATACTCATGAACAACATTTATCATGCGAAATAAAGATGAGTAATAATGATTACATGAATAAAAGAAACCCCAAGCAATTTGATATAAGTATATACAACCCCAGAGACGTGCCATCATTTTCCTCTTCAAAGGTTGGGGAGCCCGTTGCAGTCACATTGGAAAACCAACACATGTGTCCAAGAATGCTGGTGTTACGGTTTAACTGGTGACTCTTTCCAGATGTAAACTATTCACATTTGCAGGCTGGCACATTCGTCACTTTTTCACAGCAACAAAACATGCCCATACCATTCATTCATTCATTCATTCATTTTCTTTTCGGCTCAGTCCCTTTATTAATCAGGGGTCACCACAGCGGCATGAACCGCCAACTTATCCAGCATATGTTTTACACAGTGGATGCTCTTGTGTTAGCTTGTTTCCATGGACTAGCATTAACATGTTTCTACAAATTTTATGCTACAAATAGTTTCTACAAATTTTTATTTTCTCAGAATAGCTCTGAATGACAAGGCGATGTTTTATCGCAAATGGTCAAACCATGTATTTTATAGTTGCAGACTCATGTTGACTTGTGCTTTTGTTTACAATACCAAATTGTGTTTACCAAATAAACATTCCTATTACTTTGTCACCTTGCAGTTATAAGGTTCTATCTCTGTTCTGAATGATTTTGAGATATTGAGCTTCAAAGTTTTTGCATTTCATAAAGCAAACAGCATTTGTTTTTTAAATAAAAAGTCTTAAAATGTAAACAACTTATACAAAAACTTCCTATGATGCAAATAAGTTGTCATTTATTTAAAAAATGTCAATAACTCAATTTTGAAAAAATATGTCAGATAGAACCTTGTAATTCTAAGGTGACTTGGTGTCAGTGTCATTGTAAACCGTAACACTGGGTGATGTGCACAAAATTTGAGTGCTGGCCAAAAGTCGGCCTATTAGGTAAGAGAGAAGAGTGAGTTGATCAGGCCCGCTCTCTGTCTCTCAACTAGGTGCACATTATTTCCTATTTGCAAAGCACAAATGTTACCTTCTGAAATTTGGAAAAAGGTGTGAAATTAACCTTAAGGTCATGAGAAGAAAGGTGATTTAAGTGATGTTTGATAAACAAATTTCGGGAGGAGCACGCGCAGAAGTTTCAGTATCAAATACGTCATTGACAATTATTCTATTATCCAATCAGTTCTTGACCAAACCCCTATATATACCAAAGCTGTCTTACCTGCAGCATCTTACGACTTTAGCATCCAAACTTCGACGCAGAATGTCTGAGATCAATCTCTTCGCAGAGGAAGACGCCTTCCTTGCCGAGGCTCCTCTGAGATCTCCCGCCGGTACCCAAAGCTCCGTAGCCCCGCAGAGCGCATCAGCTCAGCCCGCGGCTCCACCTCGAGGCCGCCGTTCAGCCAGAATCACGGCTGTCCGATCAAGACGGGGCTCACCATCTCCATCTCCCAGAAGGCAATCCTCTCCAGCCTCATCATTTGCCTCAGCCATGTCCTCCGTCCCAGCCACAGGGATAAACACCGTCTCCGACCTCCGCCAAGCATTGGCCAGCGCAGGCGTCACCGTTCCGCGCCGAACCACCAAGGCGGACCTCCTGGCTATGTATAACGCCTTACAATCCGGAGCACCACTTCCTTCCATCACTCCACCTTCCAAAGCCACGAAAAAATCCGGCCAGGTCCAAAAGTCTCCATACCAGCGTCCGGATCGAAACCAGTCTTCCAGACCCGGACGCAGCAGCAGGCCGTCAGCGAGTCTGGGGAGAGCCCAAGGTCCAGAGGACGTAGGATCTCAAACCCCGGAAGTGGGACTCCACGCCGGCTCTGGACTCGTTCCTTCGAGCCGCCAGTATAGCGTGAGCTTGCCTCCGCTAGCGGCACCAGAAGCTCATCCTCAAATATATCCTTGGCCCGCAGCCCCCCCTTCAAACTCAAGCGCAGGGTCGCCACAGGAAGCACAGGCCCAAATTCACATCCTGCCTCCCCATTCCTCCCAAGCTCCTGCGAGCAGTGCGAGCGCGAGGCCGCCTCAGCTCCCAGCTCAAAACCCAGCTCCTCTAATTCCTCCTCTTCTTCCCCAGGTTTTCTCAGGCCCCGACGCAAGTTCCAGCGCGAGGCCACCTCCGCTGATGTCACTAACGTCGGCAGCCCCTCCTCTCTTCTCTTTTCCTCCCACTGGTGATCCTAGGGCCAGCAGCAGCGCGAGCATGCCTCCGCAAGCGGCCCTAGCTTACAACTTTCCTTCAGGCCCCGACGCAAGTTCCAGCGTGAGGCCGCCTCCGCTGATGTCACTAACGTCGGCAGCCCCTCCTCTCTTCTCTTTTCCTCCCACCGGTGATCCTAGGGTCAGCAGCGCGAGCATGCCTCCGCAAGCGGCCCTAGCTTACAACTTTCCTCCAGGCCCCGACGCAAGTTCCAGCGTGAGGCCGCCTCCGCTGACGTCACTAACGTCGGAAGCCCCTCCCCTTTTCTCTTTCCCTCCCACCGGTGATCCTAGGGCCAGCAGTAGCGCGAGCATGCCTCCGCAAGCGGCTCTAGCTTCCAACATCCCACAGCCACTTCTTCACACTAAGTCTTTTTCTCTGTCCACAGCCACGCCTCTACCCGTTCCACCCAACGCCCTCGCCCTGGATCCTCCACCCGTCTCCAACACCATCAGGAGCCAAATCCTGTCAGGTTCGGATGTTGATCTTTTTTCTCTCCTCTCACCCATTTCACCCACATCGGCAGACCGCCAGATAGATTGCGGCCAATTTTCAGTAACCTTAAAAAACACAGCTAACATTCAGTCACGCATCTTATCATTCGCAGAATTCACAATAGCATTTTCAAGATATACAGACGTCATTTGTTCTGTCTATCCCCACAGGAGGCGTGAGCTCAATGATTATCTCGCGATAGTCGCTGAGCTCGCGCTCTCATACGGAGGCTCTCATTTCTATACATACCACCGCCTTTTCTCCGCTAAATGCGCCATTCGCATTTCACAATGGAACCAGACCCCATTCTGGGGAGCCATAGACACAGATCTCCATAATAAAGTCTTTCTCGGTTGCCGCAGTATATCTTGCGCGGTCTGTCGATCCACCACCCACCACACAGAATCATGCCCATTCATAAATCCCATCCCTCCTCCCCTCCCCGACCCAGCCCAACCCAGATCTACCAGTTACGTCCCTTCAAACCCAAATATTCCGCCCCTTTTTCCTGATCACAGCTCTTCTGTCCCAGCCTCCGCCAGCCCGTGCACCAGCTTCAATAGCGGCAGGTGCTGGAGACAGAAATGTCGTTTTTTGCATGTTTGCAATTTCTGCGGCGGCGCTCACGCCCGCACAGTATGTCCAGTGAGAAAATCTGCAAATAAAAATACCAGAAAGTACCTATCGACTCCTGTGAATGTTTCTCGCCTAAAATCGGAACTGCTCAAACATCCCGATCCCAAATTCACCGAATTTCTATTAACGGGTCTGTCTTCAGGTTTTCATCCAGGTGTCATTAGCATACCCACCTGTAGTTTTATTTGTCCAAATCTTCAGTCCGCTCTCGCCGAACCCGACGTCGTCGACCGTCTAATCAAAAAAGAAGTAGACGAAAATTTCATGATGGGTCCTTTCTCCGTACCTCCTTTCAGAGTTTATCGCGTCAGTCCTATTGGCATCGCCACTAGGAAATTCTCCGATAAAAAACGTTTAATAATCGACCTCTCCTCCCCGCATAACTCTCCATTTCCTAGTATCAACAGTCTCATCCCTCTGGAAGAGTACTCAATGATTTATCATGACATCGACCAAGCTATTTCATTAATTAAAATCGCGGGTCGCGGCGCATGGATGGCTAAAGTCGACATAACGTCCGCCTTTAAAGTCATGCCCATCCACCCTGACTTTTGGCACCTTTTCGGCATTCTTTGGCGAAAAAATTATTATTTTTCCGTCCGCCTAACCTTTGGTTGCAGAAGTAGTCCAAAGATTTTCGATACGCTGTCGGAAGCAATCTGCTGGATCCTTTCCAATAACTACGAAATCCCGCATCTAATACATCTACTAGATGATTTCCTAATCATCTCACCACCAGACGCTATACCAGCCGCGCACCTTTTGACAGTTCAGAAGGTTTTCGCTGAACTCGGGATTCCCCTCGCCGAGGAAAAAACCGCCGGTCCAAGCACTTCAATCGAATTCTTGGGCATCAAATTAGACTCCAATAAATTCCAAGCGTCCCTACCAAAGGAAAAAATTGATCGAACGATCCTGGTAGCTTCCTCCCTATTAGACAGTCCCCTCTGTTCTAAGCGTGAGCTATTATCAATTCTCGGCCATTTGAATTTCGCAATGCGCATAATTCCCCAAGGCCGCTCGTTTATTTCTCATCTCTTATTTCTCGCGTCCTCAGCTCACGGTCTAGAGGATATTATATCCATCGATGACAATAGCCTAAACGAACTCCGTTTATGGATATTATTCCTCAAACAATGGAACGGTCTCTCCTTCTTTTACAGCGACCTAATATCCTCCCCAGCAGACATTAATTTATTCACCGACGCCGCCCCGTCAATCGGATTCGGAGGCTACTATCAAGGACGCTGGTTCGCGTCCACTTGGCCGCCCCAGCTATTAGACCTGCCGCAACCACTAAAATCATCGGCGCTATTCGAGCTCTACCCACTAGTCGTCGCTGCATCCCTATGGGGTAAAGAATGGTCCTCTTCCCGCATCATTCACTGTGACAATGAAGCAACCGTTCACTGTATAAATAAAGGCCGTTCAAATTCGCTAGCACTAATTCCCCTACTAAGACGCCTAACTTGGATCTCAGCATGTGACCAGTTTATTTTAACTGCAAATCACATTTCTGGGTCCAAAAATCAAATTGCTGACTCTCTCTCTCGTTTTGCCTTCCAGAAATTCAGACATTTGGCACCAGAGGCGGATCAGTTTCCAATCCAAGTCCCTCCTTATTCAGAGCTGATATTCCCATAGATCATCCTTTAAAAAACCTGCTTGGAGCCTCTCTCGACTTTATCCTTCAGGCAGTGGCTCCTAGAACCCTGCAGTCATATTTAACAGCATGGAAAAGCTTTAAAACATTCCACGCATGTTATAACATACTGTTTCCTGATTTTTCTCTACTTTCCATTTCATCTTACATATCCTACCTCACAATTATCAAAAAACTCCAGATCAATTCCATTAAAGGCTATTTGAGTGGAATTCAATTTTTCCACAAACTAATTTACGGCTCCCCTGCACCTCACATAGCTAATTCGCAAACAACTCTTCTCTTGAAAGGCATACAGAGAACCCACCCCACACGTCATGACACCCGACAACCCATAACACTGAAAACACTCACTAAATGCATATCCACTCTTCGCAAAGGATACGAATCAATCCACACAGCACGTACTCTCGACGCCATGTTTATTTTAGCCTTCTTCGGATTTTTAAGGTGTTCAGAACTCACCATTACATCAGGGTTCAACCCAAACATTCATCCCACCATATCCGATCTAGTAACGCTGGATAACGAAACCATTTCTTTCCTCATTAAACAAAGCAAAACTGATCAAGCAAAAAGAGGCCATTACATTTACATTTTCAACCTTCAATCACCTATCCATCCATACCAAACACTGCTAGCATTTTCACATATCAGGAGATCACAAGCCACTTCCCTTTCAGACCCCCTTTTTACAGACGATAGCAATCGCCCAGTCACTCGTTTCTGGTTCCAGAAGCATCTTAAACGCGTCCTAATTAAGTCGGGCTTTCCAGCTGACAATTTCTCCAGCCATTCCTTCAGAATAGGCGCAGCCACCACTGCAGCACAAAATGGTCTATCAGAGCAGCAGATCCAAACACTCGGACGCTGGTCCTCACAGGCCTTTAAGTGCTACATTCGAGCCGACCGCTCTCACATTAGAAAAGCCCATCAAACCCTTATTCAAAACACATTCCTTCATTGACACGACACTTCCTTCGAAAATACACTTTGCATAATATATTTTAATAACGCTAATACAGCATCTACATAACCGTTCCAACAGGAGATGCACACCTCATTATTATGCACCACTGCAAACGCAGAGACTGCTCCCACGGGAGACGTACACCTTTTTATGCACCACCGCTAGCGCGGTGACCGCTCCTACGGGAGACGTACACCTTTATAATCATGCACCACCGCAAGTGCGGTGACAGCTCCCACGGGAGACGTACATCTTATGCACCACTGCAAGTGCAGTGACCGCTCCCTCGGGAGACACACACCTCATTATTATGCACCACTGCTAGTACAGTGACCGCTCCTACGGGAGACGTACACCTTTATATATTATGCACCACTGTATGTGCAGTGACCGCTCCCATGGGAGACGTACACCTCATTATGCACCACTGCAAGCGCAGTGACCGCTCCTACGGGAGACGTACACCTTTATAAATTATGCACCACTGCAAGTGCAGTGACCGCTCCCATGGGAGACGTACACCTCATTATGCACCACTGCAAGCGCAGTGACCGCTCCTACGGGAGACGTACACTTTATAATTACGCACCACTGCAAGTGCAGTGACAGCTCCCACGGGAGACGTACACCTCATTATCATGCACCACTGCTAGTGCAGTGACCGCTCCTACGGGAGACGTACACCTTTACAAAATTTTGCACCACTGCAAGTGCAGTGACCGCTCCCATGGGAGACGTACACCTCATTATGCACCACTGCAAGCGCAGTGACCGCTCCTACGAGAGACGTACACATTATAATTATGCACCACTGCAAGCGCAGTGACAGCTCCCATGGGAGACGTACACCTTATCATGCACCACTGCAAGCGCAGTGACAGCTCCCTCGGGAGACGTACACCTTAATCATGCACCACTGCAAGTGCAGTGACAGCTCCCATGGGAGAAGTACACCTTACCACCACTGCCAGCGCAGTGACCGCTCCTATGGGAGACGCCCGTCTCCCGTGGGAGCGACGACTCCTGCTGGAGACACTTAACGCATTACCATCAATACAGTTACTGCCTCCTCCCGAGACACACACCTTGCAAAGCACAACCATCAGCTTAACAGCACCCCTCCAAATTTTAAAGATCAGCAAATTTTGGGGGGCTCACCCACTTGTCTGGCTGCTGTCCTGTAACAAAATAAGCAATTTTTGGGGAGCGTTCTGGGGCCGGGCTGGATACTTCGCTCGAATCCCTATTCCTCTTTGTTTCCTGATAAGAGGAATGACTCGAGTTTAGGTGTCTTCCCCGAGCTCAGAGCCCTCTCCCCGGACAGCACGCCAAATACGCTTTATTCTGAAACTGTTGCAAGTGTGAACTCGTGAAGTGATGTTTGATAAACAAATTTCGGGAGGAGCACGCGCAGAAGTTTCAGTATCAAATACGTCATTGACAATTATTCTATTATCCAATCAGTTCTTGACCAAACCCCTATATATACCAAAGCTGTCTTACCTGCAGCATCTTACGACTTTAGCATCCCTCCACCACCCCGTCACCTCACCTCTTAAGCATTACTATCCCGGGGGGAGCGTTCTGGGGCCGGGCTGGATACTTCGCTCGAATCCCTATTCCTCTTTGTTTCCTGATAAGAGGAATGACTCGAGTTTAGGTGTCTTCCCCGAGCTCAGAGCCCTCTCCCCGGACAGCACGCCAAATACGCTTTATTCTGAAACTGTTGCAAGTGTGAACTCGTGAAGTGACTTTGAAAGTGGAATGTTTGTTGATGGCAGACAGTTTGATCTGAGTATTTCAGAAACTACGGATCCACTGGGATTTTCATTTACAACAATCTCTAAAAAGTAAATATCCAGTGAGCGGCAGTGCTGTGGGCGCAAATGCCTTGTTGATGCCAGAGGTCAGAGGAGAATCATCTCAGACTGATTTCTTGAACATAACAATGAGTTCATTGAACTCAAATGGCCTCCACAATTACCAGATATCAATCCAACAGAGCACCTTTGGGGTGTGGTGGAACAGCAGATTTGAATCACAGATGTGCAGCTGACAAATCTGAGCAACTGCATAATGCTATCATGTCAATATGGACAATCTTTGAGGAATATTTCCAGTACCTTGTTGAATCTATGCCATGAAGGATTAAGGCAGTTCTGAAGGCAAAAGGGGGTCCAACTCGATATTAGCAAGATGTACCTAATAAAGGGGCTGGTGAGTGTACACCGTGCAAAGACGCACAGGTAATTTTCTTCCAGGACATTTGTTACGTTTTTGGACATTTCTATTAATCCTTAAACATAGTGCATTGATGCCAATTAATATAGAACTATACACATTTATTAAAAAAATTCATAGTTTGTAATTCATTTTTTGAGAATCTCTTTAGAATTTAAAAGTATTATCTTTCTATTCCTAAAGAAGCTAGGTGACCAAACACTTATTTAAACTAAAACGACTGTTAAATAAAACATTTAGTTTAAATGAAACAAAACATATTGTCTATAAACACAGTTTCAAAAACAGGATGCGCTCATTTATGCTGTACACTGTGCTTAGATTATATAAACTAAATATACACTAAATATACACAAAAGATCCTGTTTTTTTCCTGTCCTGCTAACCCACGTTTTGGCTGACCTTGGCTTAGCCCACACGTTTGTGGATAAAATTTATTCACATAATCTTGCTTTTTATACTCGATTTACAATACCACAAGTTTAGCATTCAGCAGCTAGCCTATCTGCTGCATAATCTCAATTGGAGCTAAAAAAAAAAAAAACAGATACTATCTTAAACTTTCCTGTCTGCAAATTTGGCAAGCATCATTTTTGGGGGCGCAAAACTGTCGAGGTAAGCCATAAATTTTCCATCCGCTTCTGCCGTTGCAATGTCTCATTTAAATGAACATACCTGACACACCCTGGCAATTGAGACAAATGAACAGCACAGACGTGGAAAGTGCGCAAGTGTGTTTGTGAAATGCACCAGTAATGCAGGTGGAGAGTGTTGGAGCACAGGTCCTCCGCGAGTGGGTGGTAAATTGACAGCCAGTAGTAATTACTGATCATGGCACTGATAGCCCTGTAGATTAAATCCCAGATTGTTTTCAATCAGCTATTTGCGAATACGCCTTGTCTCATCGGATCTGGAAGGATGCCAGATAATTGGAATTAGAGCTTCAGAGGTGTGTTGCGCCATTAAACCGCAGAATCAATCATTGGGATTGGGACACTCGACTCCCACTTCAATTGTTCACATGAGTCATGTTCCGTGGATTAAAAATGAGAGCGGCATTCATAACATTGCAGGTCTGAAACAATATGTGCAATTGTCTACTGTGCGTGAAAGTGATTTTCTGTACAGTGTTTTATATGATCTGCTCGTTGTCTCTTTATTATACGGCTTGCTCATTATCTTGATCCTATTTTATTGCACAGCTTCATTACAGTCAAGCTCAGCTCTAAAGGTGCTCGCTTTGCTGGTTCTGTCTTGGCCCTAGACATACAGTTGTATCAGGTTAGTGTTAAACAGGAAGAGTGATGAGGTTTTGCTGAGAGACAGCATCTCTATCATGCCAAGAAAGCGTTGTGGCTCCCAGTCGACATCAATGTCAGCGAGAAAAAGAAAACACCGTCAGGGAAACGGATGTCTGACGGATCAGCCCTCAATACTGCTGGTTCACATTAATGCAGAGTCTGCTCGCCATTAACTCATGTTGGGCCAGTTGTTTTTAATTGAGAAATACTGTAAATGTTTTAATGTGTGAACACATTACGGAAAGAAAAAAAATCACAGCAAGTTTTATTTGATTAGCGTAATTTGTAATAAATGACAATTATTCGGGTCTAATTAATAGATAATAATGCAAACATTTTATAAAGGTGTTTTTTAGGATATATTTGTGTGTGTGTGTGTGTGTGTGTGTGTGTGTGTGTGTGTGTGTCTAGAGAAAATACATCAGTTAATTCATTCATAATTCAGTTTATTATCTTGAACTTATAGTTATAGATATATACTGTGGGCATCACTGTGGCGCGTGGGTAGCATGATTCACAGCAAGAAGGTCGCTGGTTTGAGCCCCGGTTGGGTCAGTTGGCATTTCTGTGTGGAGTTTGCAGGTTCTCCCTGTGTTCGTGTAGGTTTCCTCCATGTGCTCTGTTTTCCCCCACAGTCCAAAGACATGCTCTATAGGTGAATTAAATAAGCAAATTTAGCTTATTCAATTTACCTATAGCGCATGTCTTTGGACTCAATCTCCACACAGAAATGCCAACTGAGACGGGGCCACCATGACGCCTACAGTATTAATCTATAATTATAATTTTAAGATAATAAACTGTATGAATGAATGAATGAACAGATGTATTTTCTCTAGATCACACGCACACACAAAGAGTGTGTATGTGTGTAAAAGAGTGTGTATGGGTGTTTCCCAGTGTTGGGCTGCGGCTGGAAAGGCATCCGCTGCGTATAACATATGCTGAACAAGTTGGCGGTTTATTCCTCTGTGGCGACCCTTGATTAATAAAGGGACCAAGCCGAAAAGAAAATGAATGAATGATATATACTGTATAAAATTTTACTGGTACTTTGTAGCCAGGACATTAAGCATTAAGTATTCATGGAACCTGAAAACATACTGAAATGCAGTGCAAAATAATAATAATTAATACTTAAAAAGTTTAAATTAAAAATGTATTTTTCTATATATAATGTATATGCTTATATATTTGTTTATTCATTTATTTATTTATGTTAAAAAAACACATTTTGCCTCATTATTTTTTATCTTGCATCTGATTTCTTTTACATTGTGGAAAACCAGGATAATGGCTGACTTGACGTTTTAATTGATGAGAAGAAAATGTTTTTTCACTTAAGAAACAATATTAATTTGTTAAATATCCATATAAATTATGGAGGGGAAAAATCAAGAAGCGATTTTATTTATTAAAATAAAATTGCATAAATGACAACTACTCCACTCTAATTAATAGGAAATAATGGAACCATTTTGGGAGAAGGATGTTTTTTCTTTTAATGATGATGATGATGATGATTATGATGATGATGTGTGTATGTTTGTGTGATTTGTAGAAAAAAAATATTGTTTGTTCATTATATGTACTGTACTATAACATAGGAGCAGGTATACTGTACATAGTTCTTTATAGTTTAGATAAATGTAGGCCTACTGGTAGTTTTCCGACAGGACATTATTTATTAATAATAGAAACGTTATTAATTCATGTGAAGAATTGTTTTCTCAACTAAGAAATAAATTGTTGTATTAAATATCTGAATACAAAATAGACAAAACTCATCCAGTTTTATTTATTTAGCATACATTATGCATAAATTATATCTACTCCATTTCAATTAACAAGAAATAAGATTTGTTTTGTGCGTTATCAGAAGAACAATAAATCAGTATGTAACTTAAAATATGTTTTTATCTACGTATGTTTGTGTATTTATATATTTATTCCATTTATATCCCATGTCATATATTCTTGAATACTTATACTAGCAATAAATATTAATAAAAATATACAAAAAATACAGAAAAGGTCTTATTATTACAGTAAAAAAAAACAATAAAGATGACTACTTTTATATTTATTTATCTAATTACTTCTTTATCTAATTTAGAAGGCATTCAGACAACTTCCACATTATATTATATTATATTATATTATATTATATTATATTATATTATATTATATTATATTATATATTTCCTCTGTTCTGGTTCTCTAATATGCCCTTCTGTCTTGAATTTTTCACAGTACAGCACATCCTCCCTCATGCTTTCACGTTACATAGTACTTTATCATTAATTTATAATAAAATTTATAATGTGATTAAACTTTTCACTTATTCATTTTTTGTCGGCTTAATCTCTTTATTTATCAGGGGTTGCCACAATTAAGAACTGCCAACTTATTCAACATATGTTTCACACAGCGGATCCCCTTCCAGCTGCAACCCAGTACTGGGAAACATCCAGTGCTAACCAGGGGCGGACTTAACCAATTAGCGAGACAAGCAGCCGCTTAGGGCCCCAGGGAATTAGTGGCCCCCGAGCAATGCCAAGAAGCCTATATTAATCATATAGCTCAGTTATCTGTCTATAACTGTTAAGATTTTAACGTCATTACTTCTTTTTAAAACTGGGGGCCCCCATGAATAATGGAACGTTCCTTCCGTACTGCACATGCACGAGGTGTGAGCGCTTCAATCAAAGACACTGCCAGCCAGTGTTAAAAAATACAACTTATTGGGTAATTTAATAGATAACATAAATAATACTCGGTACAACTACGGTTATTATGTTACTTTGACGGTTGGGTTTAGGGTTGGGGTGGAGGTAGACGTTAATAAAATACAATAAATGGGAAATTTTGTAAATAATTCTCGTTAACTTCCGGCTGCAACTGTATTCGATCTAGCAATAACCTCTGCATACCGACTGCAAATGTTTAGCACCGCGAGTGTGAGGTATTTCCTTGGTACAGTCAAACCGATCTGCTTCTCCTCTGTTTTAAATGTAATCATTTTAATGGACCGTTCATTCTTTTCTTGCTGTTGTTCACAAACACACAGGATTTTAGTGACACCAATCTGCCAGCGATCAGAGTAGAGTCAGGTAAAGTGTGCAAGAGTAAGAATTTTGAAAACATTTGGGAATGACAAACAATGAAAGCAGCTTCCTCCGCCATCCTGCTGTCTGGCCGAAACACCTGTCAGATGATGAGCGCTGTGAGCTTAAGAGAGGGCCTATTCAAAGAACATTTCCCTGTGAAACTGCCACCGATTAACAAACAGCAAGTACTCAATTCATATGAAAAAATGGTGAAAAGATTAGTTTGATGGATTGTAAATTAAATGTGTTTTTTTTTTTTGAATTACTGTTAAAATCTAATCACAAAAATTGTTTTGTGCATCGGGGTGCCCAAACTTGCTCCTGGAGTTGCCGGTGTACTGCAAAGTTTAGTTCCAACCCCAATCAGACCTACATTACTGAACAGTGCCAGGTAATGTCAATTGTATTTGTGATAGTTAAAATAGAGCCAAGGTTGCATACGGTAAATGTAACATCCAAACAACAAACTTCTAAAAGTCTAAAGAAAATCAAATGTAAAAACATAATATGTCTACTTGAAAGTAAGGCCATTGTGCTTTGTGCACTGTGTGTTCATTTGTCACTCATGGATTCTCACTCATAGGCGGAGCGTGTGTAAGGCTGGGGAAGGCTTAGCCTCCCCCTGGCCAGAGACCACGGAGATAGCAGCAGAGAAAAAAAATGCATTGAAAACATGTAACGGGTGTAAGGCGGAATATGAATGTAATTTAATGTTGATGATTAACACAACAATTTAGCTATTGTATGTTGTGATGTCACTGGGGATTGGGGTTAGGGGTGGGGTGGGTGTACGCATTAAAACAGCTATAGTTTTGGAGCTCAAGTGGCTCTGCAGCGAGCAGTGTCTCAATCGTTTGGAGTTTTACATTTTAAATGTCAAATATTTATTGCTGAATTACAAGTTCGGTTTTCAATTGGCCTCGTGAAAAAGAGAATGATTTCGTATTCTCAGGGCTGGCGCATCCAGAGGTGACCTAGGGTGGTAGAATAGTGGGGGTTGCGTCCTCTCTAATAGTAATTATTATTATTATTATTATTATTATTATTATTATTATTATTATTATTATTATTATTATTAATAGTAATAAAAGCAACAAGGAGTAATAATTTCATTTGAAACTGCATACAGTGAGTAATAAATAAATATTTAATAAATAAGTATTTAACAATTTTTAATATTTAATAAATGCCGTCTTGATGAACAGAATTTTAATTTGATTTTTAAAAGTAATAATAATAAAAAATAAATAAACTGACCCAAAACTTTTGAAACCGTGTAGATCAGTGGGTTAGTTTAATAAAATAATTTAATGTGCGTGTTGAATATAATAGATGTTTGTTGATAAGCGGCTTTTTAAAAACCTCTTCTTGGTCGGTCGCAAATCTTTTTAAATGCATTAAAGGGCAATGCATATATTAGCCTTACCCTGGAGTTTGTTCACCCTCCGCCTATGTTCTCACTGTAATAACTCTTTATTTCATTTCGTTTTGCTTAAGCTTAGTCCCTTTATTCATCAGGGGTCCCCACAGTGGAATGAACCGCCAATTTTTATCCACCATATGTTTTACACACCGAATGCCCTTCCAGCTACAACCCAGTACTGGGAAACAATTTGGCTAATTTAGTTTATTCAACTCCCTTATACTTCATGTGTTTGGACTGTGGAGGAAACTGGAGAACTCAGAGGAAACCCAACACGGAAGGGAAGTACATGCAAACTCCACACAGAAATGCCAACTAACCCAGCCAGGACTCGAACCAGCGACCTTCTTGCTGTGAGACAACAGTGCTAACCACTGAGCCACCGTTCCGTCCACACTATTTATTTCAAACAACTCTTTTTTTTTACATCAATTCCAAGTTCTATTTGCTATTGTTAATAAAATAATTTAAATGGGAAAAATGTTTTAGCTGGGTAAAAAGTACAGTTCTTTGAAAAGCCGGCCATGGTTATTATTACTTCAGCTTGCATGTTGATAGATTTTTCAGATATTTTCAAATGAATTAGCGTCGCCTCAATGCACTGTAAAAGTGCCTAATTTTGTAATGAGCTTGATTTTATAACAACACTTCACTGCTCCGATCCTAAGGCCTGGGGCGCTAATTAAAACATTGAGCTATTAGCAATAATTCAACTTACAAAGAGATGAAAGCTTATGCAGAGAGGTTTAATAAAACATGTTAGCTTAAGAAATGTTCAATTATGTTGAAGTGAGCTGTCAGAAATACTAAACAGGCTACTGGCCGTGATATATGGTTTTATATTTTCAACATTATTATGCCACAGTTTTGCTTCAGGGTGTAGGGAAACAATGACATAAAAGTGACTTTCAGTATCAACCAGGGAACCCAGAATGTCTAATTGTGCAAAAATAACAAACACTGATGTCTTTTGTATGGATACATTTTGTGCTTTTAATTAGTTTTATACTGCCACTTTCACAACTCATTTCCTGCAATATGTATATTGTGCTTTTAAATGTGAAAATAAAACTTTTATTGTGCTTGGAATGTTAAAAGTACACTTTGGAAAGTGTGTTTAGAAATAACATATTAATGCTGACATTAAAAGCCAGTTAAGTGTACTTAAAGGTTATGTTTTTAACAAACTTAAGTGCACATGCCATTTGAAGAAATTTATGATAAGGTTGTATTCATTCATTCATTCATTTTCCTTCAGCTTAGTCCCTTTATTCACCAGGGGTCGCCACAGTGGATTGAACCGCTACTTACCCAGCATAGGTATTACTCAGTGAATACCCTTCCAGCTGCAACCCAGTACTAGGAAACATGCATACACACTCATTCACACATATACACTATGGCCAATTTAGTTTATTTAATTCACCTATACTGAATGAGTACCTAGAGGAAACCGACGAGAACATGCAAACTCCACACAGAAATGACTCCACACAATGAAACTGGCCTAGCCGGGACTCTAACCAGCGACCTCCTTGCTGTGAGGCAACACCACTGCAATGTTGCCAACTATTTTCACAAAAAATGCGCTTAGCTCTCCCAGAAAAGTCACTAAATGTTGCTAAATTACGTCATACGTCAATTTGCATATTACTGACATCATCACATCCAACCGTTTCTGTTTGCACTACGCTTTATAAATGTTAATTTAACCAATTTTCGCTGTTTGAATACACTATGTCAGTATAGAGGTGTAGTGAATTTGCAGTAATCTCTCAGACATAATAAACTAGTTAACTAATAATAGACAAGATCCAAAACTGTGCTCTGAGGCAGGGGAGTGATTTCTGTGATTTGAGATTTCCGTCTAGTGGCTGGGAATGACCTTTTTACAGTGTCAGCTATAATGTTAATGTTGTTATTTGTGTGTTTACATAGATGAATAAGGCCACTGTGTCAATGCACAATACAGTTACTATCTTACTGTCACATTATATCGTTATGATAACATAATATATGTCTTGAGTGATTTTCTGAAGACCACTATCAAAAAATAACTACATAATAACTACAGAACTACAGAATAACTACAGCAGTCACCATCGTCTGATCACATACTGTATGAAGCAAGAGATCGCGATGACATGATGTGTGCAGGTGCTGTAGTGCTGTCCCATTTTGTATGGGTTAAGTTTGAAGCCCTTCCCCTTCACACTCGGTTTTAAGGGCCAAGGGGAAGGGGAAGGGGAAGGGGTAGGGGTACAAAAATAGAATTGGGATTGGGCCTAACACTGCACCACTGAGCCACCGTGTCGCCATGATAAGGTTTTACTTGAATGTTAATTTTAAATGATTAGGTTTTTGCAATGCTTTACAGTTATTGTTTCTTACAAGTTTGTACTTAGTTTAAATTATATAAACACTTTTGAAATATTTGTGCAACATGCTAACGGTCTAATCCGATTCAATGATCTATGCTAAGCTAAGCTAAAAGTGCTAAAAACTGTTTAACTCTAGGGGACTTGTAAAATGAGCCAATTTTCATAAAAAACGGGGTGTTCCTTTAATAAAGTACACATACCCATAAATTTAAGTCCATAAGTGGAAACACATAAACTACAATTTAATCAATTTTACATAAATTATAAATAGGTGTTTTTAGAAGAAACAGTTTTATTTAATTTAATTCACATGTTGATGTGTACACATCAGAAACTTAATTATAGACTAAATGCTAGTTAGTTTGATTTAGAAGCCATTAGCACTGAAAGGTGTAGCTTACAGTGAGCGCAGTTTTATCGAGGCTCCTGTCCCATGTCAGCAGCACTTCATCAGAGGATACAATTTAATATAGTCTGTAATGAGGGCTGACAGGAAATAAATATTAATTAAATGAGATCAAAAAGTGCTCTAGCACTTGCCTTCATTAAATTTTCAGCATCTGCGTAAATCGGGTACACCTCGACACGGAAAGGGGGTCTGCATGTTGTTTTGCACACATCGGCTAATCTGTTTGTGTACGCAAAATGGTGTTACTACAGGCTAATGGCCCAGCAGCCTAGCGCCAAATATCAGCTTTCATAGCTCTTATGAATTTTCTATTTGGAAATAAGCTCCACTAGTCACATGAGTGCTATCCGTTTCATCTGTTTCACAAGCGGTATCCATTTCATAGGATTCTTCTTTTTGATGGCGGTTCCCAGCGGATTACTGATTACCATTCTCGGCGTGGATTCTCCATTGTTTATTGATTAGGTGTTCATAAATTGTGAAAGAATATGGCAACGATGAAGTTGTTAAAAGCATTTTCCAATCGATTACTGTCGGCAAGTGCTAAAGCCAAGGCGAACTTTAAAATGAGTGAGGGTTTTAGTACAAACCCCTGAGTCACACTGAGAGATTACAGGCCGGAGCAGGCAGGATTTATTTCCTGTCCCCTTCGGTTGCAATATTGTGTTTTTAAATTGAATATGGTTATGGTAATGTTTTTGATCAAGGATGGAGAGGCTACAGATAATTGAGTTGTTTAGATTAGAAAAAGCATTTCTCCACGCCATTACCGACACGACTGCCTGGACGGCTAGCTCGCGCCACAACCCGCTCGGCTGTCGCTGTATAGCCATATAGAAAATAATATTTGAATTGTAATGCTGTTCCCATGAGTCAGAGTCATTTGTCTTTGTTCGGTGTGCTTGTGTCTCGCTGTGTATCACAGGAAAGATGAATGCGGCTAATAGACTGTGACACAACCATTAACTACAGCTGTAATGAAAGTGTAATAGAATCAAACAGTCATTTCTCTGCAGAGCCCCAGCAGATACAGGTAAACGTCTGAAGACCGGACACAAAGGCCGATGCTTCCTCACCAGATTTCGCCCTTGAACTCCCATCATCCTCGCTGAAACATCAAACAAAAAGCTGCTGACTGATCGTCTTCTTTACATATGAAACAAATCCAGCGACTGCATTATTCTTTCAGGCTTTGACAAAGAACTGAGGTGTTCTTTCATGTGTGATCTGGGGCTTTTGTGAGCTCGTGCCCTTGCTTTGTAGGAAATATTGACTGTAGAGATATTCCCTCGTTTTATGGAGATGTTATGCTCTAGAGTGTCAAGATCATAAAGGACAAAATAATAAGCCCTTGTTATTAAAGGCTGCTGGTCTTCTTTTTTTGGACCTGCAATAACGAAGGCACGGGCTTGTCTGCTGTACAATTGTGTTGTGAATGGGGAAATAATTCCCAGAACTCATTTGAATTTTTTTGTTCATATCATTTACATGATATCTGTATTTGCAAATACCTCTGGGTTATATTTTTGGTATTATATAACTCATGTTTCAGGAGTTCAATTAAAACAGCATAGACAGAGTTTTCTGTGTTCAACTTTAATAGAGCAGGGATATCCAAATTGAGTGGACAAGGATACAAATGCTTATTTAATTATTAAAGTAATATTTGCATACAAAAAAATCTAATTAAAGATACATAGCCAGATATAATTCTACCTTCAGAGGTGATGCTAGACAATATCTAATCTAGGCTACATCATATGATATATATGATGTTCATAAATTCATTATGTGACTCTTTTGGAATACTCAATTCTAAAAGGCTAATCTAATATTTCCTAATATTCCCCATTGTCCATTGCTATACTGTATTAAACCAGTCAGTCACACTACCTGACTATAGTCTTGTTGTTGATCCCAGTTGTAAGAGCAGCAAGTAATAACTTGACTTTTAGTTGATCATTTGGAAAAGTGACAGGTAGATTTTTCTGATGAATCATCATTGAACTGCATCCCAATCACCACAAATACTGCAGAAGACCTATTGAAACCCGCATAAACCCAAGATTCTCACTGAAATCAGTCAAGCTTGGTGAAGGACAAATCATGGTTTGGGATTACATTCAATATGGGGTTGTGCTGTGCAAGAGATCTGCAGAGTGGATGGCAACATCAACAGCCTCAAGACATTTGTGCTGCCCATTACATTACAAACCACAGGAGAGGGCAAATTCTTCAGCAGGATAGCACTTCTTCTCATACTTCAGCCTCCACATTAAAGTTCCTGAAAGCAAAAAAGGTCAAGGTGCTTCAGGATTGGCCAGCCCAGTCAGCAGACATGAACATTATTGAGCACGTCTGGGGTAAGATGAAGGAGGAAGCATTGAAGATGAATCCAAAGAATCTTGATGAACTCTGGGAGTCCTGCAAGAATACTTTCTTTGCCATTGCAGATGACTTTATTAATGTTATTTGAGTTTTCCACTGCACCATAACTTTATATTCTATACTGTTAAATGACAAGACTGTTGTCTAAGCAAAGTCAGACCGTACTGTCCTAATTAAATAATTAAAAATCAAGGCATGATCATATTTTATTTTGGTATAATAAGCATAATATAGACACATTTGCTTTTCATATAAGCCACTTCTGATACCAAATGATCAACTAGAAGTCAAGTTATTATTTGTTGATCCTAAATCTTGGATAGGTGAAAATACTTTTGTCAGGTAGTGTAGACCTTTTGCTTTACTGTTTTCTATTCAATTTTCATATTCTTCCAATGAATGTTGAAAAATGAATTAATGTTTTTTTAAGTCTAACAGCTAGGTGATGCCAGGCTGTATAATAAACCATTTAAATTTCATAGCTAAATAACAGAAACCTCTATTTTAAGATGGAATTCCTTTTTGTACGCCACAATTTAATGTCAGGAAGAATCAGAAGCTCATCTTTTCAATTGTAAAAAGTTAAATGTTTCTAAAATGAGTGGGACTTGATTTTGTCCATCTGGAGTTGACTTGATCATTGTCGTTTGTTGGGCTTGAAGTTAAAGGAAATGTTTATCACAAAATCGCTTGTTCGCTAAAGTTCAAACTAAGTTTTTTTAATTCAAATCTGAGTTATTATTTTACTACAAACAGTTTGATACTACAAACATTTAAAAAATAAATCCTTATGAATAATATGGTCATTTTAAAAGCAACAGTGTCAGAAGACTTGGATTAAACTTCGTGGTTCAATTTATTTTTTTATCTCTTTACAAGCATTTAAAATGTCTAAATAGATTTTCAGATTTGAATGAAAATATGTTCAAAGATGACCAAATGTGTTTGGAACAACAATACATGTAAATTACTCCTAATTATTTGATGGTTCTGATTAAAACTAATGGGTTTCTCTAGAATGCCTGACTTACTTCTTACATTTGTAAAGAATTTATAACAAATTAAAAAGGTAAATCTAAATAAGTATCTAACATTTTTCATAATTATTTAAATATATTGTTTAATATCAATATAGGATACATTAACCTATGATTTATTTCAACTTACTGAGCTATTGATATTGCAATATACTGTAAAATATATCTAAATAACAATTTCTGTGTTGTGTGATTTATAGTTTTTTTTTTTCATTTATTTACAATGCATTATGGGACCTTAATCTCTACTTGTCACACACATGAAGCACACAACACAGTTAACAGATATTTTTACAGTCTTGAAACAATAATTTATCCCAATTTCTTTCTGATTATATTTAATCATAATACACTTTTTCCTGCAAGAGCCCTTTCCAATGTTTTGGGCTGCTCAGTTTACATGCATTCGTGCAACACATGCTGATGAAGAACCATGAGTCATGGTTAGCACAAATAAAAGTGACTTATCACTCATATAGTCGTGATACACTTGAGTGGCTGTTAGAGAAAAGTGTCGTGGTTTTTTCTGTGAGCAATTGACAGCAAATTTGAAATATCTGGCTTACTAATGACATGCAACACCCACATTCTTAAACTGATCATGACTTTGCATTGAATCCTCATGACAGACAGTAATAAACATATTTACAGTACCTTCGAATGACTCTCTCTCTCTGCTTGAGCACACAAACATGCAATTGAATAGATCCTGCTATTTATCACAGAGGGGTCTGGTGATGAAATTCCAGCCTGAAGATGAATCTTTGACGGTTAAATGTCTGGGGAAATAATACAGCTGAATTTAATGTGATGAAGAAGCTTGATACACTCTACAATCGAATGATTTTATAACAAAAGGATTTACAATGTGCAAACGTATGGTGTTTTAAAACCTCAAAATCAATCTTTCGTTGTTTAAAATGTTTAAAGACGCACCAAACAAAACATAGCTGGTGACTAATTAATCATTACAACACACGATAAACTTCATTGACTGCTATATTTATCATACAAATCATAAAAAGCTAAAAACATGAAAAAAGAAAAACCATGATACATAGAAAAACTAAGTGAATTAATTTCTTTAAAGGAAAGCCAAGCTTTAACATTAGCGGCTTGGCTAAAACAAGGCTAAATTTTGGCAGTCAGTGAAAAATAATAAACTAACAATAGTCCACTAGACTAGTCATCAAATACACAGATTAGACTTTACATGCTAGATAGTTTTAGGCTATTCTTAGATGTCTACTGACTACCTAAATTTTGCCTTGTTCTATCCAAGCTGTCTGTTTAAAGGTCTTCTTTTAAACACGCAAAACGCTTGCTGGGTTGAGTAGGTTACAAGTTCAGATTAGTTTACATTTTTTTTCTGGAATGAATGTATAGAAATACTTGACTTTTAATGTAATGTTACCTAAGTAGTTTAAAAATTACCCTACTGGTGGTTTGTTTAATTTGCAAGAGAAATTTTAATTTCATTACTAGAACTTTCCTCACAAGCAAGGCCTAAACGCCTACCTTTACAAAAAAATAGATCTCTAAATTTGCAGTTAGTAGCTTAACTTACATTTCGCGCCATCAGTTGCGTCCTCCTAGACATTGAAGAGAAGATTTCACCTCCCATTTTTGGCTAATTTTTGAAATCAGTTTATATCTTTGCGAAAACGTTTCCTCACTACTCGTTCTGGCCGAATCATATGAGTCATAACCATAAGACATTGACCAAATCATTTGAATCAGTGTCGCTAACTGTGAACTCAATTTGAATGGATTAATTGAATTATTCATTCATTCATTTTCTTTTTTGGCTTAGTCCCTTTATTAACCTGGGGTCACCATAGCAGAATGCCAACTTATCCAGCATATGTTTTACGCAGCGCATGCCCTTCCAGCTGCAACCCATCACTGGGAAACACCCATAAACTCATTCACACACATACACTATGGACAATTTTAGCTCACCCAATTCACCTGTACCGCATGTCTTTGGACTTCTGAGGGAAAAAGGAGTACCCGGAGGAAACCCACGCGAACACAAGGAGAACGTGCAAACTCCACACAGAAATACCAACTGATCCAGCCAAGGCTTGAACCGATGACCTTCTTGCTGTGAGGCGACAGCACTACCTACTGCGCCACCGCGTCACCTTATTTGAATTAGTGAATCAGTTAATATTTTAATGAGTCGCTTTTAACAGATCATAGCTACTTTTTAACTTTTCAAACTAGTCAAGCCACTTTTTTTAAGAAACCAGTAACAATCAAGACATTTATAAAATTTTATGTTGCGAATTTAAGGGCGGCGCGATGGTGCAATTTGTAGCGCCATTGCCTAAGAAAATCATGGGTTCAGGCCTCGGCTGGGTCAGTTGGCATTTCTGTGTAGATTTTGCATGTTCTCCCCGTGTTGGCGTGGGGGTTCTCCTGGTGCTCCAAAGATATGGGGTACAGGTGAATTGGGTGAGCTAAATTGTCCTCAGTGTATGTGTGTGATGCAGTGTGAATGAGAGTGTATGGGTATTTGCTGCGTAGAACATTTGCTGGATAAGTTGGTGGTTCATTCCACTGTGGCGACCCCTGATGAATAAAGTGACTAAACCGAAAAGAAAATGAATGAATGAATATTATGAATTTTAGCAACTTACAAGAACTTATTTGATTTACCCAAACGAAACAAATATGTATTGTTAATAGAAAATACACAAAACAAAAATTGTATTTATTCTGATCATAAAAAATTCTGATCACATAAAAACTCTTATTTTTGCTTATAATTTATACATTTTTAAAAATGAAGTCTCAAGTTTTCAAAGAAACATTTTTATTATGTGCATAGCATTTTAATAATTATTTTTTTTCCACTAAAAAGAACCTTTATAAAGTTTTATGCAAACTTCGATGCCAGTAAATCAGCCTTTTTAAGATTGCAAGTTTATATTACTTTTGCAAACAAATACAAATATGCATTTGGAAAAAAATATTATTATAAATATAGTCAGTTTGTGCAATCTGAGTTGATATTTTATGCAATGAGACAGATTTGCATCATAGTTACTGTACTTAATAATATCATTACACAATTGCTTCATGTCATATAGTAACTTTTACCCTCAAAAAACTGTTGAGCTGAAACAACACAATTCTTGAGATTTTTTTACGACAACTTAATTGTTTCATTTTCAATCCACTTAAATTTGTCAAAACTAACAACTAACTTTATTGATTTGCATTGGGACTGTGGAACCCTGCATAAATCTACCTGCCTTTACCAGATGCACCTGCCCACATTAAAGGGCACCTAGGTTACCCCTTTTTTTCAGATTTAATATGTCTTTTGTGTCTCCAGAATATGTCTGTAAAGTTTCAGCTCAAAACACCATCAGATTTTTTAATATACCTTTTATTAAATTCTAATTTATACATTTTTGCACCAGGAGGCACCAGGTTTTGTTGTACTGCACCTTTAAGGCTAGTCCTCCCTGCCCACCGTTTCTACGTGCCTTTCTGCGTGCCTTAATCTCCTCCATCGGCAGATTCAGACAACAGACAGACATTAAGGAAGAAGATCTCATGTAACGTTTGTGAGAAATACTACAGTAAGAACTTTACCAATTAGTATTAGTTGCTATGATGAGTCATACACAATGTCGTTATAAAATTCACGCACACACACAGATATACACACAGACACAGCGTGGACACGACATGCACACACACAGACACACACAGACACAGCGTGGACACGACATGCACACACAACACACACACAGACAGAGCGGACACCACACGCACACACACAGATACACACACAGAAACAACGAGGACACGACACGCAGACAGCGCGCGTTTAGCTTTAGCTTTGCACTCTTTTTGCACGCAAATGTGACAGGATGCAGGTTAACCTCCACTGCTGTATGGATATCTGTTATGTTAATGTACAAAATAAACCTGATTTAACGTCCACAAACAGGGATTGAAGCGTCTTCTTTTATAATTGTCCTGACACGCGGCTGTGCTGATGAAGTGAATCTGAAGTGAATCGCTGTAATTCATTACACACATGCACTGTTTTAAAACATTTTAAACTTGTAAAACTCACTCTTGATCACATTTGATGATGATTGATGATCCTAGCGAACTGAAAAAAACTTTTATTTCCGGTTGCTTTGCGCTCGTCCTCTCTTGTTGATATGATTATGCACGTGACCGGGACATGTTAATACGCGCAGCTGTCAATCAATTCGGTGGGCGGGGGGACCGCACTCCTATGTCAAGTTGCGGTCGATCTGAAAACCGCTCCAATTGGTCCACCGTTTTTATGTTGTTAAATTGCAAAAAAGGACTAGGTGTGTTTATACCACCCTTATATGACGCTCTATACACTATACCTGCACATATGTCTGTCCAAACAGCTTGAAAAGTGGATTTTTCACCATAGGTGCCCTTTAACAAAATAAAGTAGCTTCACAAGTGCTATCCCTGCAGGCATACTAAATTTGGAATCAGACCTAAATCTAACCTAATATTAACATCTCATGATGTTGTGTGCCTGCTGGGATAGTTTGTTTGAATGTGGTGAAAGAAATGTGGTATCAATTACAGATACTTATAAAATGTACTACAGTAGTGTGACAGTTTTTACTGTTCACTATTAGTGGCAAAATGTGAGGCAAAGTACCCTTTTTTTCCTGAAGGACCATGTATCATGTTTTCATCAGATGCATACGGTTTAGTCCAGTATATAGCAATTTTCAGTTTATAAAGCTGTAAGATAGACGTGTCACATCTTTTCAAGTATTGTGGGGTCTACTCGTCAATACCAATCCAATGTGCCAAAAATGGCTGGATTAGGGAATCTTTCTCTGGTTCTTCAAAGGTATTCAAACAATTTTCAAGACCAGCAACTTTAAAGTCTATAACAATTGATTTGTTTGCCATGAGAGCAGACCCATTTAGACTCTTTGGGCCGTGAAATCTTTGTGAGGAATGGGTGTATCAATCAGAAACATGAAGAGATAGAAAGAAATAGAGTGTGGTTTGAGTTTAATATAGACATTGTTTGATGTACCGAATCCCTGCGGTATAAAACAAAGAAAAGAAATACTGCAACTATCTAGGGGAAGAAGTCTGTCCTTTACCACACTTGTGAAATGCAATAAAAGAGGTTTTCTCTGCAGGGCTAATTAACAGAAACCATTCTGGTGTAGCGTGCGCTTTTACTACATCTTAAAAAAACTATATGTTTTCATTACATTAGAAATATTTCAAATAACATTTAATAAAAAGACATCCCCAGGACACATACTCTTGACTAACAAGCTGAAATGACATGTCAGGTTCAGTCATCACTATGACCTGGAGCTCTGAATTCTCATTCCATCCATCACGTTAAAGAAGAAACGGAGAAAATGGTGAACAGACAACTGAAGCTGAAAATATAATTAAATTGTATTGCCTTGATATTTATAACCAATTTAAATCATAAAATGAAAAACACAGCAATATTTTGATCTACCTTTCAATAGGGTGTCCTTGTAAGCTTTATTTGAGTATGTATGTACAGCTATAAAACATACACTGTACACATTTTCCCATTTTATTTATTTATTTATTTTATTTTATTTTGATGCTAAAACATAGGATTTGAACCTTTTGAAACATTTAAACATTACATTTAAAATACAAAACATCCAAATGTAAAATATATATTTCTATCTATGTATTTTTATTTTAGAGATAAATTACTTAGGTTTTTAGATCCTTTAGCCTTATCCCCAAATCTAAACATAACGTTTCGGTTACTAAAGTAACCCTCGTTTCCAGAGGGGGGGAACAGAAATGCTATAGTGGAGAATCCACTTTTGGGGATTTCGTTCAGAAAGCCAATTATCTGAAAGAGTATGTAAACGGGCCAATGAAATGCCAATGAGTTGGCAGCTTCAGCTTGCAAAGCTGATGCTCGTTGCAATCAATTGGCAATATAAACACATCGAGAGCAAGGCTAAGGCATCATTTTCTTTCTTTTTTTAGCTGAAGAGACTAGAGAGGGGCAAGCATTATGGCGAAGGAATATAGCATTTCCGTTACCCCCCTCGGGGAACGAGGGTTACTTTAGTAACCGGAGCGTTTCCCTTCAGATGGGGAACTTATATACTATAGTGGAGAATCCGCTTATGGGCAAATGTCTGAAAAATGCCATAATGACTGCATCTTACCTTCGCCCCCGATGAGAGGTTTGCATGAGAGGCAGCACTGTTGCCAGTAAGTTACAGCAACTGCCACTTTACAGTACTGTAACTTGCATGTAAATGTGTATACTGTAAAAGGGGTCTGCTACAATTTTATTTTAAAGTAAAATAGCCTTACCTCAACTTTTCTACATGGTAAAATGCTCCTTACCACATTTAAATTTTACAGTATGATGATTTTTTACAGTATTTTTACTGTAATTTATTTACGTTTTTTACAATAAAAAAAACTTTATTTTTAGTATTTACTATTGAATTTATTAAATTCCAAACAAGGGACAAATTTGTTACTTTAACTGTCTTGTTTTTGTCTTCAACTACAGTAGCAGAACTTGATTACTTTGATTACAGTAGAAGTTTTAAAATGATCCACAATGCAGTGCATTTTACAGTTGTGTACTGTGAAGCACAGTATGTGTGTGGTATTTTACTGTTTTATTTTTGCAGTAAATAACTGCAGCAAAGTCTAAAGCTGCGGTCACATTGGGCTTTGTGTGTGCGAAATTCTGTCCTGTGGCGCAGCGAAAAGGGGCAATGTTAAACAAGATGATTAGACAATAAAAAAAGCCAGCGATTGCTCCATATTTTAAATTTCTGTCCAGAGAGGTCATGTTTTGATCCTTGATTGGTCTCACGCAGTTAAGTGATGCAATTTCGCAGGTCAGAGTTCACCAAGCTTGAACTTTGCACCGCAGCAACCTGCGAAACTCGACGCATGACCATGCGTTTCCGGTCTGACGCATTCGCGTGCGTATGAATGGAAGTCTATGGGAGGAAAAGCCCAGTGTGACTGCAGCTTAACAGTTTTCTCTTCCCTTGAAAAGTTTTCTCACTTTTCACATGGAATGACTTTCGGGAGATGCTATTAGTGTGTGTCACGTTTATGCTCTGCCCTTGTCCATTCATCAATCTTCCTTTATTTTGTTTGCGACACACTTCTTCCAATGATCCAATCGGTTCCTAAAGGATGGAATCATCCACTGCCCTATGTTCTTTTCTCATTCCAGGACAGTAGCAAATAGATGTACATCATGATATTTGAAAAAAGGACAATCTTAACATCTGCTTCATGCCGACTTTAACTAATTTAGACTTGTCATATTTATTCAAGCTACTCTCTGATGATCTGATGACTTGAAGTGCTTCTTTTATCTTCACCTCCACTTTATATTATGATTACATTATTCAATAAAAGAGAGTGTAGGAATGTTGAATGATTTCCTAATCATCATTTGTCATAGCCGTTCTCACTACTGGTGTGGAATGTTTCATCCTTCTAGAATGAAAGCCACATGGCTGGTGAAAGTCAAGTAAAAAAATGCTAGGCTTCAGTTCAGATCAGTTCATGTTTATTTATGTAATGTGAATGGGACGCTGACAACAGAGGTGCAGATCCAAATGCAGGTTTATTTAACAGGATGATCAGACAGGCAATGGTCAACAGGGTCAAACAGGTGTACATAGGCAATCTAGAGTCATAGTCAGTAAGCAAGAGAATGGTCAGTACAGGCAGCAAGCAACGTAAACAAACAAACAAGGCAAGGGTCAAAACATGGCAAAGGAAGTTTTGATGCATGTGTGTGTGCTGTTTTTGAAGTCTATATAATCAGTTGTTGACAATCCTTCGGTTGTGAGTCTGTGCAATCAGCGGAATCCAGAACAGGTTCGTGTGAGCGAACTGACTGAATCTGTAGTCCAAAATGCCAGATTTGTTGTTCTCTGGTGATCTGCGTGTTTACCAGCGATCTACAAGGATTAGATCACTGGTGATTGTGACAATTTATATAGCGCTTTAACAATATAGATTAAAATATAACATCACTATGTGTAGCTATGCCACAATTCTTTATTCTACAATATTGCCAGAGCCATTCATTTAAAAATGTATTTTTAACCTTCATAAAACCATTAATACTTACAACAAACAACAATTTACACTATAAAAATATCAGTTAATTAACAGTTTTCATATTTTGTGATTCACAGGTTTGTAAAAATGGTTTTATTTATAGTTGTGAATTGCATTATGGGACCTTTATCTCTTCTCCGTTGACTTTTGATGTAAATTTAACTGTGTAAAGTGACGTTTGTTGACATTTAGTAGTTTGAAACAATCATTCATTAATTTTCCTTCGGCTTAGTTCCGTTATTCATCAGGGGTCGCCACAGCGGAATGAACAGCCACCTTATCCAGTATATGTTTTACATAGCGCATGCCCTTCCAGTTGCAACCCAGTACTGGGAAACATCCACACACACTCAGACACACTCATACTCTATGGCCAATTTAGTTTATTCAATTCACCTATAGCGCATGTCTTTGGACTGTGGGGAAAACCAGAGCACGAGGAGGAAACCCACATGAACACGGGAAGAACATGCAAACTTCACAAACTCCCCAGTTTGAAACAATATATTGTAAAATAAATAATATAGAAAGAATTAAGCACAAACTTGCAGGACAAAATACTGACAGTTTATTACCAGGTTTTGCACCATAATTTACAACACTAATACAGAAAATATACCACTTCAAATGTCAATAAAAGTCACTTTTTCCAAATGTTTTCAAAATCAAAAAGTGCTGGAGGAAGTATCAATGTTTCATAATGAAGTTCAAGTGCTTCAATAAATCAAAAATAATCACAAAATACAGATGACTGGACATTTACTGATATTTTAAGTAATTTTTACTAATATCTGAACATAGGAATACATTTAGCAGGTTGATGCTGAGTAAAACCAACACTCCGAACACTGAGAAATGTGTGTGTGTGTGTGTGTGTGGCGGAGGTGGGGGTTGCTAAAGCGATTTGATGAATCACATGTCATCATTTTCCGTCTTGAATTTCAAGCCATAAATCTTCTGATCTCTGTCGCCAGTAATTGTTGCTTCATACCAGTGTCCCAAACCTCAGCCCCTGAACTAAAAACCCAATTACTCTTGCATGAAAGCTAGAGTAATTAGCCTTGACTGATAGGTTACCATACCATTATGCTCCTAATTAGGTCCCTATCAGACCCAATAATATATAATATTGTACTTCAGACTCTACATAATCAACCCGGATGACATAACTCACCGCATAATCATCTGTCTGCGAGAGAGATAAAGCTGTTCACTGATGCTAATGCACTTTTTAAGCAGCTCGGTGTTGACAGGGATTTCCTGTATACTTTAAAAAAGCCAACAATGAATTTACTAAGCATATATTTTTGACATATGCGCTAAAATGCTAAACATGAGGAAGATGCTTGAGCTTCTATCTAAGGGCAAACCGGAATTAGCAACCGGTTTTACGCTTGCTAACAGCATTGTGTGCTTTGGGGGCACTTAGCAAAATGAGCCCAGGCTAATGTATCTCAAACGCACCCGCCTGGGACACACAAAGTCACTGTCAGACAGATAGCTTTATTAGCGCAGAATTGCAGAAAGGAGAAAATTGATTTAAATTAGGGTTAATAGAACTTGCAGAGAAATCTAAAGCAGCATCCATTAAGTGTCTTTAATTCTCCTTTCATTTTCTCTCTAATCCACCTCCTGGCCTCCAGCCTCTAGCCGCTGACATGGAGGATAATGAGTACTGGCAGGCGTTAATTGCTCCGTCCATTTTACAAAAACCTCATCCTCCAGCCTTGACCATTAGCTCTTCTCTATGAGCGCGAGATAAGGTCTGAATGACTGCGTTTGGGGACGACGACATGTTGGTCATGGAGAACACTGGATTCTGTCTTTCACGTATCCCTCGGGGTTTCTTTACATGGCAGATTTCAGGCTAATTAATATCATTACGGAGCTGGTGACCATAAGTCAGGCAAAAGACAATATTCTCTGTTAATGAATTGCTCATACTGCATGTGTTGAAGCAGGTAGATGCTGATGATAGGTTTTTCTTTCACTTTTTTCCACATACTGCAGTGCATTTTGGTTGATATCTTCTGAAATGTCATCACCAACTGTTCATGTAAAAAGGAAAATGCTCAAATTGCAATTTTTACACTGAGGTTTAAAAGTTTTGGGTTGAGAAATTTATGTTTATTGAGAGAGGATATACTAAAGACATTTTGAAGGTAATGCAAGATTTGTATTTCAAACAAATTGTGCTCTTTTAATCTTTCTGTTTATCAAACGATCCTGAAATACAACTGTTTTCAACACTGAAAATAATAAAGAATTAGTTAAAATTAGAATTAGTGAAAATTGGAGGAAAAATTAAATATAATAGAACATTTTTGTAATACCTTTTTTAACAACATTACTGTTTTTTCTGTGTTTTTCACAACAACAAGCAAATAATATAATTTTTTTTTCATAAATCATAAAAATATAAAATGACAATTTTTTTTAAAATCACATATCAGGGTTTAACGCTAAGGTTTTTTTTTCTACTGGCCAGTGGTTCAGATTTTTACACACCCTGCCTAAATTTTCACTGGTCCCACCCAAAAATAGAAGTTAATAGCTATTTCTTAGCCACATATTTGAAAATGATATATACAGTTGAAGTCAGAAATATTAGCCCCTTTTTTTCTTTTTTAAATATTTCCCAAATTATATTTAGGCAAGAAAATTTTTACAGTATGTCTGATAATATTTTTTTTTCTGGAGAAAGTGTTATTTGTTTATTTTCGACTAGAATAAAAGCAGTTTTTCATTTTTTAAAAGCCTTTTTAGGGTCAAAATTATTAGCCCCTTTAAGCTATGTATTTTTTTGATAGTCTACAGAACAAACCATTGTTATACAATCACTTGCCTAATTACCTGCCTAGTTAACCTAATTAACCTAGTTAAGCCTTTAAATGTCACTTTAAGTTTTGTAGAAGTGTCTTGAAAATGTCCAGTGTCTAGTAAAATATTATGTACTGTCATCATGGCAAAGATAAAATAAATCAGTTATTAGAAATGAGTTAATAAAACTATTATGTTTAGAAATGTGTTGAAAATAATCTTCTCTTTGTTAAACAGAAATTGGGGAAAAAATAAACAGGGGAGCTAATAATTCAGGGGGGCTAATATTTCTGAATTCAACTATATATTGTAAGCGAAAATGTGCACTTTAATTTTAACACCCACAGACATCGTCACCAAATATAAATCAGAGAGGTCAAACTTTCTCAAACAGAGCCTCATTTCAATTGTCAAGTTTTGTAAAAATCTATTTGTCGAATTAGTCAATCTATTAATAGATCATTGGCTAGAATTATGCATTATCTGCTTAAATTGTATAGAGAGGAATAACAGATGAACTGAGACTGCAGTCAGATCATGAAGCAGATCAATGTTGATCTTTTTTGAGGAGTCGTTGCAGAAATTAACAAAAAAACAGGTCTTATACAAAATATTATAAGATTAAAATATGGAACAATGATCAAATTGTTATTTTGGTCAAATTTCCTAACTGATAAACAGCACTCTGTAATATTTCAGCATGCTTAAACTTTCGTATTTGACTTGAAACAACATTAGCTGTTAGGAATGGCATCCCGCCCTAATCGTATTTCTCTCTTTATATAGCCATATATATTCGATTACACAACCATACACAGTGATATAGTCTGGTTCGTTAGGTCGTAGGATCATTTTGCTTTCTTAATGCAATTGATCCAAAGTTCGTTTCAATCATGCCGAGACCACCTCATTCAGGCCATCTCGGACCGATTGATTTGGCACGGATCCAAACGCAATTGCGGGATTCAAATATGCCAAACGAACTGTGCTAACTGGGCAAACAAGACAGGTTCCGAAACAAATGTCTAGGTGTAAAAGCACCCCAAAAGTGTATTTGCACACAATTGAAAAACAGTTGTAGCCAAATTAAACTTTAGTGACAAGGCAGCACTGGCTCGATTGGGCCAGTAACTATCCCGTCTACTGTCTCGAGCGACTCGCATCCTGGCCCTGGGCCATCGAGCAGTCCTTATTGTCGAGCCCTACATATATAAAATATAAAATTTATCCCTGAACAAAAATTTAAAACACACCAATAACTATGGTTTTAGCAAACTATTTAAACTTTAAGATGTAAATAAATTATTGAAATGCATATAAAATCATAAACAAAAAGCACAATATAGCAGACATTACTTTTTTTATTTATATAGGAGCATTTACAAGTGTAAAAAAATATTAGGGGGAGTCAGTAAATTATGAATAATTTAATGATTGTGAGCATTTATGTACAGGGCTAGCAAAATCCAAAATTTATCCCCACCTGCCCGAAGGGCTAGTTGGATTAAAATATATATTTCAATGCCTTTACATTCACTCAAAAATGTAACAATTATGTAAGTGCTGTGCTGCTGACTGTCATGGATTGGTCAGGCTCTCACGACCCCCACTCACGAAGATCACCATCACCTGACTTCTAATGAGCACACAGCTGCATCACATTCACGAGCACCAGATAAAAGCACAGCACTCCAGTCGCTCATTGTCCGGGCTCGTCTCGACGAAAGCGGACAACTGAGCGACCACTCAGCGTAGTCATCCTCAGCTAAAACAAACGATTTACTTACCTGTTCTCTTTGTATTCCTCCTAGTCTTCCTGGTCCTCCCGAATCGTCCTGTCTTCCAGTCCTTCCAAGTCTGTGTCATCCTCTGTCAGCTGTATCTGGTGTGTGCTGTCCATCCTCGTGTATTCCTGTTACCCAGCCACGGAGGAAAAGACCCCAACATCATTCCTGATCCTCCTGGCTATCCTTCATGTGCTCCTTGTTGTCATCTAATAAACACCCTAACGTTTCCTTACCTCTGTCTCCTGTCCGCTTCATAACAGAAGCCCGGACCTATAATCGACGACAACATGAGCACCCCCGATCACCTTCAAGAGCTGGTGGACCAGTTGAAGCGGATTCTACAGCCACCAGCTCCACTTTCCAACGCACCACCAGCACCGAGCACTTCCGCCTCCACAGTTTCTTCTTCGGCCCTTCCTTCCAGTCCCATGGCCCGACCAGCGCCCTACTCAGGCGGAGCGGGGGAGTGCAATGGTTTTCTGTTACAATGTTCCCTCATATTCGAAATGCAACCTTCTCTATATCCCACAGATAAGTCGAAGATCGCCTACATCGTATCTCTACTCTCTGGACCTGCACTTAAATGGGCTGAGACGATCTGGAACCAAGCCGGGCCGGTCATGAATTCCATCACTACCTTCACGGAGTATTTCAAAGAGGTGTTTGGACGTTCTGATGGGGAAGTAGCCGCTGGAGAGCAGCTGTATCATCTAAAGCAAGGTACTCTATCTACACAGGAATATGCTCTCCGGTTTCGCACTCTAGCAGCTGCAAGTGGATGGAATGAGAGATCGTTGTTGACCACGTACCGGCTCGGCTTGGAACCCACTCTCCGAATCCAACTGGCCACATTAGATGATACAATGGGTCTGGAGAGATTCATCCAACATTCTCTCCGATGTTCCGATCGTCTCCGTTCCTATCAACAGGACACCATCACCCCCTCGTCTGCACTCCTCCAATCGCCTGAGTCAACAGCCTCTCCAGAACCAGAACCCATGATACTAGAGTCTGGAAGACTGACATCAGCGGAACGACAGAGGAGGCTGACCCGGGGTCTGTGTCTATACTGCGGTGTCAGTGGACACACCCGTATGGAGTGTCCCCTTCGTCCCATTCGGACTTCAGTGAGTGTATTCAGTACGAATATTGAACAATGTAAACCACTTACTACCACCGTACAAATAACTACTGCCTCTATTTCTCTCCTTGTCACAGCCCTCATCGACTCCGGGTCAGCAGGGAACTTCATCTCCCAATCCCTCTGTCGTCAACTCCACCTCCGTACTGAGGCGTCCTCGCATATATACCAGATACAACCGATAACCCAGTGCACTCGATCTTCGACCCGTATCCATCGACAATGCGAAGACATCCTTCTTCAAGTGGGGTTGTTACATCAAGAGAGGATTCAATTTCTGGTTCTGGAGGGTGCAAATATGGACATCATTCTAGGGCGCCCGTGGCTGGTGAAGCACGATCCCATCATCTCTTGGGGCACAGGAGAGATAAAGAAATGGGGATCTGGATGTACACCTGCCTGTTTTCCAAATCTCCCTCTCAAGGTCGGAACCCCATTTCTTTGTTTGCAACATCGGTCGAGAGCCCTCCTGAGAAGCAGTCTATCCACATTCCTAAGGAGTACAGCTCCTTTCATGATGTCTTCTGCCCCAAGAGAGCTTCCCAGCTACCGCCGCATCGGCCATGGGACTGCGCGATCGACCTAGTTCCAGATGCCCAGTTGCCAAGAGGTAGGATCTACCCGCTCTCGCTTCCAGAGAATCAGGCAATGGAAGATTACATAAGGGAGGCTCTGAGTCAGGGGTACATACGTCACTCAAAATCACCAGCCGCCTCAAGCTTCTTCTTTGTGGCCAAGAAGGACGGAGGGCTGCGTCCATGCATCGACTACAGGGTCCTAAATAACGGTACAGTAAAATACCGATATCCCCTTCCTCTGGTACCAGCCGCTTTGGAACAGCTCCGAGAAGCTAAAGTCTTCACTAAATTGGACCTCCGCAGCGCGTATAATCTGATAAGAATACGTGAGGGGGACCAATGGAAGACAGCATTCGTGACCCCTACTGGCCACTATGAATATGAGGTCATGCCTTACGGTCTGGTCAACGCCCCCTCCGTATTCCAAAACTTCATTCATGAAGTCCTCCGGGAGTTTCTTCACCACTGTGTAATAGTGTACATAGATGACATCCTCATTTACTCCCGGAGTGAGGCCGAACATCGCCAACACGTTGCGGAGGTCCTACACACATTGAGAGAACATCACCTCTACCTCAAAGCGGAAGAAATGCTCATTCCACCAGAAGTCGATTCATTTCTTGGGATACATCATTGACCAAACCGGTATACGTATGGATGGGAAGAAAATTGAGGCTGTTCTATCCTGGTCAGAACCCACTTCCATTAAGGAGCTCCAGAGGTTTCTTGGGTTTGCTAACTTTTATAGACGGTTTATCAAGGACTACAGCAGGATTACATCACCTCTCACTAATCTCCTCAAGGGTAAACCCAAAGGACTGGAGTGGACCAAAGAAGCAGCCGCAGCCTTCCGCCTTCTTAAGAAGGAGTTCACAAGGGCCCCACTCCTGACTCATCCTGACCCAAATCTTCCTTTCGTGGTGGAAGTGGACGCATCCACCACCGGCGTCGGGGCAGTATTATCTCAACATCATGATACACCGCCCCGACTGCATCCCTGTGCCTATTTCTCTCGGAAGTTGAGCCCGGCGGAGCAGAATTACAGCATAGGAGACAGGGAGCTTCTAGCAATCAAGCTAGCCTTGGAGGAGTGGCGTCACTGGTTGGAGGGAGCCAAACATCCGTTCCAGGTGATCACAGATCACAAAAACCTCCAATAATCAAAGAGGCCAAGAGACTATGTCCACGTCAAGCCAGATGGTCACTTTTCTTCTCACGTTTTGATTTCTCCATTTCCTATCGTCCAGGACCCAAGAATCTAAGAGCAGACGCTCTCTCTCGTTTACACGAGCATCACGATCATGAAGAACTCCCAACGAAGATTCTTCCCGAACACATCTCCATTTGTCCGATCACCTGGAACGCTCCTCCAGTCGTTGCCACTCCGGAAGCCCCTGCTCCGCCGGGATGCCCTCCTCATCGGCAGTTCATACCACCTGAACACCGGGTAGATCTGATCCACTCCTTACATACCTCGCTAGGCACTGGACATCCAGGGATCAACAATACTCTCTCGCTAGTATCCCAACGATTCTGGTGGCCAAACATGGCAAGGGATGTGAGGCAATATGTTCAGGGCTGTAAGGACTGTGCCCAATCCAAGAGCCCACGTCATCTACCCGCTGGAAAGCTCCATCCCTTGCCGATTCCGAACCGTCCCTGGTCACACCTAGGAGTGGCCTTTATCACTGACCTCCCTTCGTCAGAAGGTAATACCTGTATTCTAGTCATAGTAGATAGATTCTCAAAGTTTGTCAAACTAATCCCTCTGAAAGGTCTTCCCACAGCCTTTGAAACTGCCGACAATATCTTTAATCAAGTCTTCAGGTCATTTGGTATTCCAGAAGATATTGTGTCGGACAGAGGTCCACAGTTCATCTCACGTCTATGGAAAGCCTTCTTCAAGCTCCTAGGTGTGGCCGTCAGCCTCTCTTCTGGATATCATCCCCAACCAACGGGCAGACAGAGAGGAAGATTCAGGAGGTGGGACGGTTCCTGAGGACCTTCTGCAGTGGTCACCAGAACTCCTGGAGCCAGTATTTGGGCTGGGCAGAATATGCCCAAAATTCACTGCGGCAACCCTCCACCGGACTCACGCCATTCCAGTGCGTCCTGGGCTTCCAACCACCGCTCTTTCCCTGGGATGGCGAACCATCTGATGTCCCCGCAGTGGATCACTGGTTCCGGGAGAGCGAGAGAGTCTGGGACGAGGCTCATCAACATCTGCAGAGGGCAGTCCGTCGAAGCAAGGTAACCGCCGATAGGAGAAGGTCTGAAGAACCCAGATACACACCCGGACAAAAGGTGTGGCTATCCACCCGGGACATACGCATGCGACTGCCCTCTCGCAAGTTAAGTCCCCGATTTGTTGGTCCCTTCACCATCGTGGAACAGGTTAACCCCGTCACCTACAAACTACAATTACCCTCTCACTACCGTATTCACCCTACATTCCACGTATCACTCCTGAAACCCTATCACGATCCTGTTCTTCCCTCCACAGAGCCTGACCACGAAGAGGAACCCCCCTCCTCCACTGCTCCTAGAAGAAGGAGCCGCCTACGCAGTGAAGGAGATACTTGCGTTCCCGACGTCGTGGTGGCCAGTTGGAGTACCTGGTGGACTGGGAAGGGTACGGCCCCGAAGAAAGGACATGGGTTCCCAGAGCTGATATTCTCGATCCTAGTCTCATGGTGGAGTTTCATGAGAGCCACCCTGAGTTCCCAGCGCCTAGAGGCAGAGGGAGACCACCACGGCGTCGGAGGTGTCGGCCCTCAGGAGCGGGCCCTGGGGAGGGGGGTACTGTCATGGATTGGTCAGGCTCTCACGACCCCCACTCACGAAGATCACCATCACCTGACTTCTAATGAGCACACAGCTGCATCACATTCACGAGCACCAGATAAAAGCACAGCACTCCAGTCGCTCATTGTCCGGGCTCGTCTCGACGAAAGCGGACAACTGAGCGACCACTCAGCGTAGTCATCCTCAGCTAAAACAAACGATTTACTTACCTGTTCTCTTTGTATTCCTCCTAGTCTTCCTGGTCCTCCCGAATCGTCCTGTCTTCCAGTCCTTCCAAGTCTGTGTCATCCTCTGTCAGCTGTATCTGGTGTGTGCTGTCCATCCTCGTGTATTCCTGTTACCCAGCCACGGAGGAAAAGACCCCAACATCATTCCTGATCCTCCTGGCTATCCTTCATGTGCTCCTTGTTGTCATCTAATAAACACCCTAACGTTTCCTTACCTCTGTCTCCTGTCCGCTTCATAACACTGATATGGCAGCAATGAATCCACTTTTTTACTTGAGTAAAGCCACAATACATATAATTACTTCTTAATTAATGAGGTGTTTTAATCAATGCGCGGCACTGAAGCACACAAAAACTCGTCACTTAAACAGAAATCGTACTGACACAAAAAGTCAAATACAGAAATGGCCTAAGTTTAAAATTTTGTAATCGTATGTGTTATATTTAAAATCACTTTAACGTGTCTATAGCAGCGTAAATGCATGTAATTGTTTTTGTTAAAATTTTATAAATAATGTATTTTCTATTTGGGCTATTTTTTGCGCTAGTTTTTTTCTCCATAATTGATCATTAAAACAAAAAACTCAAAATTAGCTTGGAGTGGTACCAGGAGCACAATTTATACAAAGATATTGGTCACAAACATTTGGAAGTGCAAGTTATCGATATAGCCCTATTTATAATTCTGAAAAATATACAGTTAAATAAACAACAACAACAACAACAACAAAAAAAAACACTTAATTAAATTCCAATTTGAAGAGATGCCTTCATCCTCACAGTAAGCTTCTGGTAAAAAGTGTTCATCTGAATCCAATGTGCAGTTCTCTGAAAGCAGATATGATTACTCTGGGATGTGAAGAGTAATGCGGGGGAACAATAACACAATTCTCTCTAAGGTCTTGAGGAAACCCTTCACCATCTGCTTCATCCATATGGCTGTTCTATATCAAATGAGATGTTGCTTTTCAAACACAAATATCTCTACTGCTTCTTAACTAATTCTGTTTGGATTTGGAGCTCTGTATCTTTACCACAGACTGCTCAAAGAGCAAGCTGCAGTGAATAATCAGTCCAGACTATTCCTGGTGTGTGCCACATTTGAGTATAATGTATCAGAGTGTAATATTCTGTTTTGGCAATAATTAAAAAAGAACTAACCTCTACAGCAGTGTTTCTCAACCACATTCCTGGTGGACCACCAGCTCTGCACATTTTCCATGTCTTCTTAACCAAACACACCTAATTCAGATTATCAGCTCATTAGCACCGACTGAAAGAACTGTAATGAGTGTAACAGACAAAGGAGACATCCAAAACATGCTGTGTTAGTGGTCTTCCAGGAACATGGTTGAGAAACACTGCTCTACTGTATATTTGCAATATTTACAATAATTTTTACTTAAAATGTAAATAACAACAACAACAACAACAACAACAACAATAATAATAATAATAATAATAATAATAATAATAATAATACGTTTAAAAAATGTAGGAGTAATTCCTAACCATCTCAGAAATGCAAAATACATTTTTCACAAGGTACACTTTGTAGTCATTGGGTTCAAATTGAGTATACAAAAAGGTACAATTGTCAACCAACCTCTCCAACATATCCCAAAGGAAGGTAAGCACAACACGGATCAGGCATGTTCGGGGGTCTTTTTTACAAGAAGTTCACCATTGTGTGAATAGATTTCACTTTAGGGCAGTGTTTCTCAACCATGTTCCTGGAGGACCACCAGCTCTGCATATTTTCCATGTCTCTTTAATCAAACACACCTGATTAAGATCATCAGCTCAACAGCAGAGGCTGAAAGACCTTTAATGGGTGTGACAGACAAAGGAGACATTCAAAACATGCAGTGTTCGTGGTCCTCCAGGAATGTGATTGAAAAACACTGGTTTAGGGTGTAGGCATGGCTCACAAGCATGGGGTTCCTGGACCACAAGCATGCCCATCACTTCCCAGGGCACAAGCAGCTGACTTAGAAAGCAAAGTCAGTTGGACGGAGGTGATGCAAGATGCCTAGAGAGCTGTTGTCCTTGTTCAACTTGGTCAGGGCACCATTGGTGCATAGGATGGAGAGGTGGCCTAGCCCACAGCAGTGTGGCTTTAGCCATGAGGGACACAGAAAAGCTAAATGCTTTGGGCGAGGGGCTTGAGCTTATCCTTTCAGGTGACGGTGGTCTGCAGGCAGTGCCTGCAATCGCACTCTCCACCTGGGGGAAAGCTTCACACCTGGGCCGTTGTCCAACTGTTGAGATGGAAGCTTAACTACCATGTCCAACATTGGGTCCTGGGCGCTAATGGCGGTGGACCTAGGTTTTCCTTGTAACATGACAACTCACCCTCTGATGCCGTGATGGACATCTGTGAACCAGAGCAGAAACCTGAAACTGAAAAGATTTGTGTAAATGTCATGATTTAAAAGTGTTTTTGACATTGAGATGAAATGTTAAATTTTACATTTTAAAAAAAGGAAACAGTAATGTAATAATATATAAATGTATATGTAAAAAAAGTAATATATGTCAATTTTTTATTTGTGTATGTATAGTCAATAAAACATTTTTCAGTGTTTGTTAAACTCATTTGTTTGTTTTCTTTTTGAAGTCTTTATTGTTGCCTTGAAGGGCAAATACTTAAATTAATTGATGGGGTATATAATTCAATAAATATAATTCAATAATTTATATGATGAATATAATTCATATTAAGTACATAAAATTAACAGCTGCACTGGACAAAATATTTAGCACAGCCTTGTATGCTTAATTTGAGCAAGAAAAAATATTCATCCTAAAACATTAATTAAAGGTTAGAGAATGACAAAAATTTTATTTTTTCAAACATCAACATATAGTTACAACACCAATTTAAATATTTTTAAACAAAATTATCAGACAGATTGAATTTCTTGAAAAGTAATGCTTTAATGATGTAACAACGTTGTAACAATGTTATAACAATGTAATTACAATGTTATCACATAGTAATTATAATGTAATGTGTAATTATAATGTGTTTTTAAAAACATACAAGGATATATTAGCTAGCCCTATCACCCATCTAATAAATCTTTCAGTTACACAAGGTATATACCCAGATGCTTGGAAATTAGCCATAGTGACACCGATTTTTAATGCTGGCGAGCGCACAAATGTATAATACTATAGGCCAATTAGTATATTGCCTACAGTTGCCAAAGTAGCAGAGAAATGGGAAGCACAGCAACTGATTGCTTACTTAAATGCGGGACATACCTCTTTACATCCAATGCAGTTTGGATTTAGAACTAATCACTCAACCGAATCTGCTAGTTGTTGTCTTATAGAAAATATGAAATCCAAACTTGACAGAGGTGAAGTAATAGGAGCTGTTTTTTTAGATTTAAAAAGGGCATTTGACACAGTAAATCATGAGGTACTCCTCTCAAAGCTCACTCTTTTTAACTTTTCATCAGAGGCTATTATGTGGATGACTTATCTAACAAATAGGAAACAATGTGTGCGCCTTGATAATAGTCAATCAGTTTACAGAATCAGTAATTGTGGAGCTCCTCAAGGATCCATTTTGGGCCCTATCCTATTTAGTCTGTATATAAATGACCTCCCACAAGTCTGTCCTACTATTAATATTCTGATGTATGCTGAAGACACAGTTTTATATGTGCACGCGAAAAGCAAACAACTGGCAGCAAATTATTAAACTGAGGCACTAGTTCATGTATCTGATTGGTTGTGTGAATCATATCTTAATTTGAATATAAGTAAAACAGTTTGTATGTTCTTCTCACAATCATTGATAGTTACCCATCGGGTTACCCATAGTTACCCTGATTTTAAATATTTAGGTTTAATTTTAGATTCACAATTCACATTTCAAAAGCATGCCAAGAAGGTCACTAAAATTGTTAAATTTAATCTGGGCAACTTCAGGCATATACGACCTTACTTAACCAATGAAGCAGCAAAACTTTATGCACTCCATGTTTTTTTCTCATATTACATATTGTCTTACTAGTTGGTCACACACCAGTAAAACAGTTTTAAAATCAGTTGAATCACTTTATAAACAGACACAAAGTATTTTATTAGAAGTCTATTAGGTATCATCATTGTGATATAGTACAAAAACATTATTTATTGAGCTTTGATATTATGAAATATTTGACTGATGCTTGTATGATTTTTTAAATTTTAAATGGATTTGCTCCACCTCCATTATGTGAGTTTGTGACTCACATGATTAATAATGGTCAAGCAACATGATCTGTTACCAGGGGAGACTGTGCTGTGCAGTATAGGCGTACAACTTTTGCACGATCAGTCTTCTCAGTTAGAGCCAGTCATTTCTGGAACACACTTCCTATGGATTTAAGGGGTGTTACAAAATATTCAACATTTAGATACAAGTTGAAGAAATGGCTTAAAGCAAATCAAGTTTGTAATCGTGTAATTCTTTTGTCTAACATTTTAAGAAATTCCTATTACATGTTTTATCCCTTTGTCATATGTAACTGTTACTGTTATTGTTTTTGTATGTGTGATGATGTGTTTTTTGATTTTAGGTTGCCTTTTAAAATCTGGCAGGGGGCAACAGATGAAAATTAGCCCTTGTGGCTAACTCTGGCTTATTTACAGTTCTACTGTTTATTAATGAGCATTGTCCCTGTTAAATAAAATAAAATTCAAAATGAATGACATAATAGTTACATTGTTATAACATTGTACTTATTATATCAACACACTATAATTACTATGTAACAACATTGTAAATACTATGCTATTATATTACAATTAATATGTAATAACATTGTAATTACAACATTATAACTGTTATTACAAAGTTATTACATAGTAATTATAATGTAATGACATAGTAATTATATTGTAATGATATATTAATTACACCGTAGTTACAATGATTTTACATTGAGTATTGCAAAATTATTAAAATATAAGACTTTTAAGAGATGGTGGCAATTTTCACAGTCGAAAGATATCGTATAATATTCCAACTCATTATCTGCATTGAATGATTTTCACAGTGAATAAAGGGATCATCTTCAAACAATGTAATGTTATTACATAGTAATTACAATGTAATTACATTGTAATTACATCCAAAAATAAAGTTTGTAATTTACTTACATTATTTTTTACAAAGTAATTATAATGTCAAAACAGTGTAATTACAGTGTTTTAACAATGCAATTACTATGTCAATGCATTACAATTGCTATGTAACAATGTATAACAATGTAATTACAATGTACTGACTTAGTAATTACAATGCTATAACAAAGTTATTACATAGTAATTATAATGTACTCACATGATAAATGCAATGTTATAACTAATTACTATGTCAATGCATTACAATTGCTATGTAATAACATTGCAGTTACATTGTTATAACAATGTAATTATAATGTTATGACATAGTAATTACAAAGGTATAGCAATGTTATTACAGTGTTATAACATTATAATTACACGGTTATATCATTATAATTAGTATGTAAACAATATATTTAAATTGTTATAACATTGTAATTACATTATTATAACATTACTATGTCATTACATTATAATTACTATGTTAAAACTATGTAGTTACAATGTTGTTACATAGCAATTATAACGAAATGACATAGTAATTACATTGTTATAACATTATAAATACATTGTCATTACATTTCAATTAGTATGTCATTGCATTATAAATACTATGTAATAAAATTGTAATTACATTGCTATACCATTGTAAGTACAATGTTATTACATAGTAACTATAATATAATGACATAGTAGTTACAACATTTTAACATAGTAATTATAATGTAATTAAATAGTAATTACAATGTTATAACAATGTAAATACACTGTTATAACATTATATTTACTATGTAATGAATAACAACTTAAATATAGGCAGTAAGTAATTACAATTTATACACTTAATATACATTTATTTTGTTATAACAATGTAATTACAATGTTGTAACAATGTAGTGGCAATGTTATTACATAGTAATTTTAATTTTATGACATAACAATGTAATTACACTGTTATTACATAGTAATTATAATGTATTGACATAATAATTATAATGTCATGACTGTGTAACTACAATGTTTTAACAATGTTATTAAACATTAATTATAATGCATTGACATAGTAATTACAATGTTATAACAACACAATCACAATGTTATAACAATGTAATTACAATGTTATAACAATGTAATTATAATGCATTGACATAGTAATTACAAAGTTATAGCAATGTATTTACTGTCATTGCATTATAATTACAATGTCATTACATCATAGTTACATTGTAATTACATTGTTACAAAATTGTATTTACATTGTTATAACATTGTAATCACATTGTTATAATGTTGTAATTACAATATTATTACATTGTAACTACTATGTTATAACAATGTAATTACAATGCTATTTAAAAGCAATTATAACGTAATTACAGTAATTACATTGTTATAACATTACAATTACAATGTCATTACACTATAATTACTGTGTCATTACATTATAATTACTGTGCAATAACATTGCAATCACATTGTTATAACATTGTAATTGCGTTGTTATTAAATAGTAATTGTAATGTTATAACATTGTAATAACTATGTCATTATATTACAATTACTAAGTCATAACAATAGCCGCGTTTCCATTATCGCGCCTAAAGAGGGCGAGCCAGGGCAAGCCAAGGCCAGTCGTGTTTCCACTGTCACTTCCGGGGCCTTTTTTGGCCCGCTGAATACCTTGGGCCAAAGAGGGCCAGCTGGGGCTTCGGGGCAGAGTGAAAGGACAGGCTGAGTTTGCCCGTGTCTGTTAAAGATGGCATGCCGTCATTTCACTAGTTTTCCGATCGCACACGAGCATGTGTGGCAAACAAACAAATAAATAAGGAAAAGAAAACATATAGCTGGACAGTTAAGGCTATTCCATAAAACACCTTATAGGATAGGGGTCTTTTTGCTTATGATCGCCCTTATATTTACCTCAAGTTTAAAAGGTGTGTTTGGGCGTGAAGTGTGTGCGTTTTGAGTCCTGTGGGTGTGTGTGAGGCCGGGTGAAAGAGCGCTCGTTTGACAGCTCTTTTAATGCCTCGACTGGCATTTTTCTTTTTAAATTTATTTTGGAGATAATACACAATATGAATACAACAGAAAGACATAAAACTTTTACAAACGTGTCCACTTTTGGAGGCTCAAAACAATAGTGTCATATCTCGATAAAATAGCCTAAGCTATTGAAATAATTTCAAGAATTACAAATATTGGATTGAATAAAATCACAATAAATAAATAAACCAATATAAAAGAAACAAAAGCTATAAACTACAATACATAAATTAACCGTTTTAAGCCATATATAACTTTCATTTTACAAAGGTCTCTCTGAAAAAAAGATTTTAGATATTTTCTAAAACAATGAACACTGGAGGAGGTTTAAATTATTATTTATAAAGTATTTGGATACAATGATATTAAACAAATTATGCAAACAGAGCATTTTTGGAGTGAGTGAAAGCAAAATCTAGCCTAACTTTTTTTCTGTCTCCCAGTCCTGCGCAGCACCGTTTTACAAATGCATCGGGGAAAACTGCAAACACAAAACATGTTCTGTGTCCTCAAACAACTGTTTATGTTTTTATATGACGTGGTGAAATTTATAAATGAAACTTTAAATGCTTTATTAGTGAAAATAGCTGCTGAGCACAACAAATATAGGCTATATTTTATTAGGCTACTTGCTCATGTGCTGAAACACAAGAATGTTATAAAATACATTTCATACCGAGTATTTCATAACCGGAGAATTTCTGTGGATGAGTGTGCTCACTGCACTGGGTCCCTCTGTTAGTGGCGACAGTTGATGCACAATGCCAACAGTCGGTCGGTGAGTAAACAATAATAATGAATGAAAATACACAGGTGCGTATAGACATAAAATGTACTGCTGTACAGTAATGTGTCATTTGTTTGTTTCGGTTGTCTTCATTTGAATGGTTTCGTGATGATATGACGGTGCGCTTTATCTGCCTGAATCCTGCTGAACTTGGCGGGTTGTGTGACGTTTGATTTAAGGGATGTTCTGGGGGCGGGGTTTGCGTGACGCGCTGCGAGCTACTCGCCCGAAAGTGGAAACGCGACACGATTTTGGCCTCACTGCTTAACCTCCCAGGCAATTGGCCCGACCCAGCCCGATAAAAGCCCTGGCGCGCACTGACCCGACAGTGTAAATGCGGCTAATGTAATTACGTTATTACACATTTGCAATTGTTATCACATTATAATTACTATTTAATAACAAAGCAAATACAATATTATAACCCTGTAATTACAATGTTACACATTTGTAAATACACTGTTATAACAATACAATTACTATGCAATAACAATGAAAATTAAATGTTATAACAATGTAATTACATAGTAATTATAATGTATTGACATAGTAACTACATTGTTATAACCTTGCAATTTCTATGTCATTACATTATATTTACTAATAACATTGTAATTACATTGTTATAACATTGTAATTACAATGTTATTGCATAGTAATTGTAATATATTGACATAGTAATTACAATGTTTTAACATAGTAATTATAATGTAATGACATTTTAATTACACATGTGTAATTACACCGTTATAACATTATAATTACTATGTAATAGCATTCTTATAACAATGTAAATACATTATTATAACAGTACTATGTCATTACATTATAATTACTATGCTGTAACAATGTAATTACAATATTCTAACAATGTTATTACATAGTAATTATAATGTCATGACATAGTAATTACATTGTTTTTACAACGTAAATATAATGTAATGACAGTATATACAATGTTATAACATTGTATTTACATCTATGATAGTATTGTAAATATCTTTGTATAGTTCATGTAGAGTACAGTATGTACAGTTTTAAACAGTACAAATGCAAAAAAATATAGAAATGACTAAAACTAAAAGAGATTTTAGTAGTTTTTAGAAATCATGATTTTACATTGAGTATTGCAAAGAAATAATAATATACACAGCCTTTGAACGCTAGCCCTTGTTAAATGCACTATAGGCTACAAAGAAAAATTGTATATTTCCATTAAATAATTAACATACCTTTTTACACTCATAGACGAGCTGAGGTTTCCTCATACTCGCGCAGACGCAGGTGCAGAGGAGGCAGTTTAAAAAATACGGACAAACAACTGTAAATGAATAAATAGCATATTTACTGATAAGGAAAATACATTAAAATGTAAAAAAGACATTAGGTAATTGCTCGTTTGTATTACATTTAATCACTAGTTCAGTTTGACCTTAAAGGAAAACGTCCATTATTAACAATATCCTTATAACTTAATTGACTGTTGTACTTTGCATTGGCGGTTCAGACGAAACAATAATCATTTAAAGTATCGATAAAAAGGTAATAAAGCAGTCTTTTAACTAAAATATAGTGACATTTTTTAATTAACAGTACTTACCAGGGGAAACATGAGAAAAAAATGTTCTTGCATCCTTGTGTTCTTGTGTAACGTCATCATTAACTGCCAAAGTTCAGTTCCAAAAATCAAGACCACAAGAACGGAGGACGCCTGAAAATTCCAGAATGTGTAAGTGATATCGAGGACGCATCGACTTGAGCGCAAAACTCGCTCAAGAAGTCTCAGAAGTCATTGCGGCCAAATAAAGGAGGTAGGAAGTGCAGCATTTTATAGACGGATTACCGGTTTGTAAACATTCAGGATGCGCGCGCAGAGAGGTTGCAGAAAAAAATTAGGAGCGCTAGCATTTACAGCGAGGGAATGACATCCGATGCGGTACAGAGTTTGTTGTTGTCTTAGAGATAAGTTATATTGATTACATATTATATGTGTTATTAACATAATGCTTTCAGCGTATTATAACAGCTTGTCATCCATTGATAAGCACAGTTATTCTGCAAAATTAACGTTAAAGTGAGTGCCGTTCGTCTGACAGGTCCATTTGCTATAGCACGCTCCCAATGGATATTGGATAAGAAGAAATGACCAAGCATCCAGCCCGAAATATACAACTATCTCATTGAAACTCCAAATGATTTTACAAGAGAGAAGTTAAAGGCCTATAAGTCTTTGGATGCCTTCAATTTTGTTCTGTGTGGTCATGTGCAAGAAATAATGTTCCATAATTACCAGATTCAAAACTTTGTATTGCTAATAACCGAGGTTCTACCTAGCCAAAGACAAGGAAAGAAGACGGAACTGTACAAGGCCTGGTAATCATCAACAAGCAAAACAACTGCATTCTGACAGCGAACTGCACCTGTATGGCAGGATATGTGAACTTACGTTTTTACATTTCATTCTAAGCATTCAGTGTCCACAATTTACTTCACCATATTTAACTGTTTTTGCTGAAATCATTGCTGCAATCAAAACTGAGTAATGTGTGTGATTCAGCATAGAGTAAACTTACCTGATATAAAATGAGAACTGCAGAGTCGAGCATTTTTAATTAGGTCCTCACTCCATTCAGCTCTTATGATGGCTGTTAGCCAAAAACGTCTGCGGTTGGCATTAAAAGCTGTGTGGTGTACGCAAAAATTTAAGTTTTTTATTTTTTGACTTTCTATTTTGGCATCCTACAACACAACACGACTTGTTTGCTATTGCAACCAGTCTTTTTTTTGCAACCAGTATGCGCGGTTGAACCCGTGTGATGTCATGTGTGACATAGGTTGGTAATTCCCCTATATATTTATTTTTAAAAGTTCAAAGATTTAACTTACATGTCTCAGGAATCCCTAAATGAAACGGTGAAAGTAAACATTACCATGAAAATTGTGATAAAGGCATAAACACATTAAGGGAGTTTATTTGCTGAAGTTCATATTAAAATCGGTTTTATTTGTTTTGTGCAACATATATTTGTAAGGTCTTTATGCATAGTATATTTTGTGAAAAGGGGAAAAACAATAAAAGTCGTATGAATGCTGTATTGTTTAAATAATTTCCAAAAGGACGGATATTGAGAAACAGCTGTTGTCTGAGCTGCGATCCAGGTCCCATAATGCAATTCGAAAATGTACATAAATGCTTATGTAAATGCTTATCAAAAAGGGAACAGTTCAGCAGTGATTAATGCTGTAAAAACTTCCTGTTCACCATAATAGCCATGTCACAGATTAAACAGATTGTAAATTTTGAAAGGAGTCATTCTGAAATATATTAGATAAGAACATTCAGCACCTATCTGTGGTGTTGGACATCCTTCAAATGATACTTCTTTTCTGTATCACAATGAGCCTCTTGTTCAACTTCCTGTCCTTCCGTGACCATCATAACCCGGCTAGACAGTCCTTTGCCTAGAGCGGCAGTTCAGCTTGCTCCGGCCTGGTCCTCAGTCCAGTCTGTAAGATTGGAATTCAGTTGCTGATGTTGTTCTTTTTGAAGTGCATCTTAATTTGAATATCACGTCTAAACCTTACAGTCTTAATCAAAGCCACACTTTATAATAAGAAGCATTAGCGATTTGAGTGAGCAGGAATCAGTGGCCTGCAGTTAATGTTCAAGTCTCTTCTAATCCACACAAAGGTCAGTCAAAAACCAGAGCCCAGGCTTTCCAAACTCATAAAAGCAACCTGTTGTTTAAAAAATTGAGAACATTAATATGAGAACCAATCCTGACAAATACTGACAGTGATTTTTAATAACCTCTTAGGAAAAGTGATGGATATTTTGGATGCGATAATTGGTTGTTTTGAGATTTTTCCCTCTCACAGAATTTGTGGATTACTTGTTTATACATGTTGTGGTTTCATGTTTATATTATATATCTCAATCATTGGCCTTTTATGACCAAACTAGGCATAGAAATGACTTCATTAGTCATTTAGGGACCCGAAAGATGATATCAAAACAAATGAGGGACATTTCCTATTACGAGTGCATCATCTTTGACAGTAATCTATCCCCTCCTTCTCAGCTACTAAGAAACCGAGGCCCGCTGTGGCCTCATTGACAGTAGTGTAAATGAGTTATAGATCCATTTCCTCTCTCTCCACAAGATCACTGGCAGGTAATTGGGAGGCCAGATCATAAAAAAGGAAAGAAAGAAAAATCATTGGCTTTCACAAACTGGACAGCTCTGTCCCTTCCCCCCTCGTCTCTGAGAGCAATATAGATATTATTTCAGGCTCTGCCCCATTTTCGTTTCAATGAAATTATGATGTCCTCCTCCCTGTGATAAGGTGTTAAAGGGAGAATTGGATGCAATATGAAAGCTTTATTGATGTAGACAATTATTGTTTGGACGCTACTTAGGTTAGGGGGAGAGGGGCTGCGGGGCGTCTTCGTGACTCAAAAGAACCTGGGAGAAGTGTAGGAAAGATGAACTACTTTCCAAATAATGTTATCATCTGAAAGGATTTTTGCAGGTAATTAGCAATTTATTTATACTAAAATGTCATTCAAGATGTAGTTGACATTTTTCTTTGGTAGAATATTTATATTAAATTTTATACATGCTTGTGGCAACTGTTATTAAGTGTAATTTGCTCAGTTGTCATTTTTAAATGCAAAGGTGAAATTTATGACAACTTGACATAAACAAATACATCATAACCTGTCTTTGTGTTTGTCATGACAACCTGACATTAAGACACAAAAAGTTGTCATAAATCTGAAACATGATTCATAAACATGATTTCTATGAGTTCATTATAATTGTGTCATTAATATTTTTCTGATTACTTTATTTCAGTGGAACAAACTGAATTTGTCAGAAACATTTGTCAGTAAAAGTGTCAAATAATTTTTAACAGTGTCATTAATATTTACTGATATTTAATGACATTTTAATGAAAAATTATAGTTGTACCCCTGTAGTTGAGATCAAGAAAATATGATAGAATATATATTTAAATATATATGTTTTGTAATATATTATAATATCCATGACACAATTAACTCTCGTGTCATGTTCACATCCTGCCCCTTACCCTTAATTGACCGGTCAGTTTTAACTGCTCTTATATTAGTACAAAAAACATTTTTCACCACCAACTGTGAATAATGTCTTAAGGTAGTGTTTAACATGAATTTATAGAATTACACATAAAATAACTACAGTCAAAATACAAATAGGCACTAAAAATGTATTACAAAATAAACAATAGTGGACAGAAACGTTTCCTTGTGAGATCAGGCTGGAGGATTGGCACATAAACGCAGAAAAGAGATGTGCACCTGCAAAAGACATTGTTCAGTGTGAGTGATGTGAATGAGTGAGTGAGTGAGTGAGTGAGTGAGTGAGTGAGTGAGAGAGTGAGAGAGTTGAGGTGGTGTGTATGGATGTGGATGTTTTCTGTCTGATGGATGAACATAGTCTGGATACCCATTCATTTCCTATGGCGGTCACCTTTGACTGGGAACACCACAAGTGCACTTTTATAAGTTCAAGTGCATATTGTGGGGGATTTCATAAGGCCTTGAGGCAATCAGATGTAAAACACAATATTTATGAGTGTTTTAATTTTAGTTAAGTAAAACGATCAAATTTGACCCAAACACAACAGGAAGGTTAAAATAGCCTCATGACAATTATATTTTTGACAGATTTATAACAAGCAAATTTGTCTTGATAATGTCAAAGTGTCATAACAAAGACATTCCAAACAATGTCACATTTGTATTTAAAATGACCTAATTTATTGACTCTTAATACGTAAAAATTGCCAGTGCAATTGTAGGTAGTAATCACAAAGACAACTAAATGAAATTTATTCAATGAGAATTAAACAGAAAGCATACATTATTATTGAAGATTGTTCCTATCCTTTAAATATAAAATTCCAGCTCTTACCATCAACGTTTTAGGCAACCTCAAGTAAAGAAAAATGTGTATCAAATGTCCTTTTGTGCCGACTGCCATTAGAATTTTAAATAATGGGTTGTATGTACAGGTTTTTTAAATAGAGTTTTTATTGTGATATATATGATGACATTGAATGTATTTGTGTTGCCTGTTTTTTCTGTGATGTGTGTAATGTTAACACTGATTTGTTTGTGTGGTGAAGCCAAAGATAAATTTCCACTTGTGGACAACAAAAAAGTAAAGCAATGACAGCTGTCATAAGCATGTATAAAATCTCATTCATATTCATGGCATGTGTCATGTCATGATTAGTGTTGGGGAAAGTTACTTTTGAAAGTAATGCATTACATTGAGTTACTCTCCAAAAAAGTAACTAGTTGCGTTACTTAGTTACTTCTTATAGAAAGTAATGTGGTACGTTACTTTTGAGTTACTTTTGCATTACTTTTTATTACAGAGATGAGGCTTGATCCCTTTCAGAACATTTTTCTTTCTTTCTTTCTTTCTTTCTTTCTTTCTTTCTTTCTTTCTTTCTTTCTTTCTTTCTTTCTTTCTTTCTTTCTTTCTTTCATAGAGTTCAGCAATTAACAACACACTGAATAACCTATACCTACATTTACCTTTTAAAAAACACATCACATGTGTGATTCATCATGACTACTTAATTTTAATTCAGCAATTTATTTTTAAAAGCTAATTAATTAATCTAAAAAGTGACTTGCGTTACATTTTCAAAATAGTAACTCAAATACTTCATTTTTAAAACGAATGCGTAACTTTACTCATTACTTAGAAAAGTAATATTATTATATTGTAATGCATTACACCCAACACTGATCATGATTATTAATGTTAATGTCATAACAGTCTTAAGAACACCTTCAAGTAAGTGTTAACAAAAACATATACAGGCAAAACATCATTAATTCTTGTGAGTCAATCCAGCCTGATCTCAAGAGAAAACGTAAGTATTTTACATTCTGACAGTTTAGTGGCTAATTCGTAGGAATTCGTACGAGTTCAGTCGTACGAAATTGTACGATTTTAAAAAGGAGGCGTGGCACATAACCCCACCCCTAAACCCAACCGTCATTGGCGGATGAGCAAATTGTACTAAATTGTACGAATTAGATGGTATGACTTCATACGAATTAGCCACTAAATCAAAAAGTTACGAATTGCCGTGAGATTGTGTTGGTCAATCAGTAAAGCAATCAGCAAAAAGCAATGAGTAAAGCAAAGACTTTACTAGAACTTTTATGTTAAGCTGCTTTGACACAATTTACATTGTAAAAAGCGCTATATATAATTGAATAATCCACAATCATGTGGCCCATAAATTGGCATGTGATGTGTGATTGTGTTTGAGCACAAATACACAATTAGGCTAAATTAATTGTGCCCCTTCATTTGCATATGGGATGCAATGGGATTTGTGTTGCCTAATTGGCAGGGCATTGATCCCTTGGGTTGTCAAGATGCATTACCTACAGTAAAAGGCTGTAAATTGTGTTCCAAAGATTCTGCCAATTGAAGGTAATAATAACAATAATATTAATTTAATGTTCCTTTGTTTTTAATGTGATTTAACATTTTTTACATTTCAGCCTGGGCTTAATTAAGTTGTCATATTTAATTTCAGTTTTAAAGGGTGCCCCAGGTACTAAGATGTTTATGACTTAACATAAACAATGTTTCAATAGAAAGCCAATAGAAAATTTAGGTTGTTAAGAAAAAATGCACATTTATTTTTTGTGCACAGTTTGTGACGTCAAATGGATGCTGACATTGTGCCGCTTTTGGTTTTAATTATTAAAGGGATGTTGGTTCCCCCACAAGGAATAACATTTTGTTAAATGCTTCTGGATACTGAGTTGAGAACAGGCAGAGAGGAAACGCTAGACAAAAAACATGAGGACACTTGTCTTCAACATCAGTCTTCACTGCAGCATTGATCTTAAAAACCTGGACACTATTGACCGCAGTGAAACTGACCAATCGCTAGATTTCACAGGCTTGAACTTTCTCCTTCAGTAACTGACAAGCATTGCCAAGTTCACATCCTGTAGTTTCTAAGCGTGAATTTCACTCAATATCTGAGATTGTTTAGACTCTTTGTGAAGAAAAAAAATCTATTTTTTATAAAGTATATTGTAGAAACACTGATGATACGGCATTTGGTTTAAGTGACCACTTAGATCTCTCTCCAGCTGTGCTCTCTTTGAGTAGCTGAATTTACTAAAAGCTTTAAAGTCATTAGGCATCTTCTCTTCTGTTTTTTTTTCTCTTCCTATCACTAGGAAAACTGTGAAGACAACAAAAGTCACACAATGTGCTATTGTATCAGTATTTTGTAGTCCCAGTCATGTTGCGTTGATAATAATAACAGATAGAGTGCCAGTAGGGGTGCAACCATTTGACATCATCTGAAATAATGGCAGTGCCATAGTCAAAATATGTGTAAAACAATGTGGAATTTTTAAATAGTTCTTTGTTTTAAATAACATAAATTTGTCATGGGTGTCACGGTAGCGCAGTGGGTAGCACGATCGCCTCACAGCAAGAAGGTCACTGGTCCAAGCCTCAGCTGGGTCAGTTGGCATTTCTGTGTGGAGTTTGCATGTTCTCCTTGTGATTGCGTGGGTTTCCTCCGAGTGCTCCGGATTCCCCCACAGTTCAAAGACGTGGTATAGGTGAATTGGGTAAGCTAAATTGTCCGTAGTGTATGTGTGTGAATGACTGTGTATGGATGTTTCCCAGTGATGGGTTGCAGCTGGAAGGGCATCTGCTGCGTAAAACATTTGCTGGATAAGTTGACGGTTCATTCCGCTGTGGCAAACCCAGATTAAAGGGATTCAGCCGAAAAGAAAATTAATGAATTAATTAATCTGTCATGTTTTTTTTCCCAACCCAGAATCATTCTGAAAATGTACCGCTATATACATTTCTGAAGAGCACCAAATACATCCCAGGGGGTACTTTTTTTGCAGTTTGTGTTTCGCGACTCCATCAGAGGCTGTTGTGTACTCTTTTTCAGTTCTCAAATTTCTCTTGTGAGTGCCATTTGTGCCTGCTATTCTCGCGTAAATCCACCAGAGGTTGCTGTCAACTGACTGACTGAGTGGCTGACCGACTGACTGCTCGACTGGCCCACACTCCTCCTTTCCTAAACCCAACCAATAATGTTTTCAGAAGAAGAAAAGCCCTCGTCTGAGTTTTACCACGTTTTCAGATTTTACCACATTCTCACACTGTTATTTACTTGTTTATTTTTATTTAGCTACTTGACAAACTGGTAACAGTGGGAATGCCGTCCATTCAGAGGTAAGCGGTCAGCTGGTAAGTGCAAAAATGAACGTTGTCATATCGCCCTGTAACATTTTAAAGACGAAATGCAGCCGGACGTACTTCTGGCTATATGATTCGAAATCTCCAGACATGTATATAGGGCTACGTTTTCAGAATGAGCCTATGTTGTTATTTTCTTTCCTACATATTTCATTAATATACATGATTTACATTTATATATTTAATCATATAAGTCTTGATACAGAGGGTTCCCTTTAAGATTTCCTTCTACTTATTCGCATAGTCAAAAGAAGCTGGAATCAAACGACATTCAAAAGTGTTGCACACTGTAAAAAATGCTGGGTTTCACACAATCAATGGACAATATGAATGGATTAAGCTGACTTTTTCGTTTTTACAAACTTAAATAGATTGAACATAAAACAATTAAGTTATCCCAAAATAATCATGAATTGTGTTATTTTTAGCTCATTTTAAACAAGTAGTTTAAACAAATAGCAAATGTCTGTTGTCAGAGTTCTACCTCTAAAACACAATAAATATTAGCATTCTGTTTACACTAAAGGTTTGTTGTGATACTTTTTGAAAATATAATTACATCAATCCCTGAATAAAATATCTATCTGTTTAATTGACTTGACTTGGTTGCCATCTTAAAGTTCGCATGAACTGGAAGTTTCTGAGAATTTTATTTCAGTATGTTGACGTACTTTCTACTAAAATAGAATAATGAGGAGGGGCGGTGCTTTCTTTTGCTCATCATTCCAATCTAACAATAAGAGAATGTGTTAATACACAATCGTTATGAAGACTTTCAGACTTTCATTGAATTTACCAAAACAAACTATTTTTTTTATACATTAACTCTCATGTATTAATTATTCACCTTAAGAATAACAATGTGAGCTAGCAAAATAAACATTGTAAACTCTGATTTTAAGCAGACTTTAATTGCAGCAGCTACATTAGTAATTGAAAACAGAACATTTAATGATGCCATTACGCAAAACTTGCCCTACAGTGCCCACCAACCTTGAATATGTTTATTAGCTTGAACAAGTGCATTCTCAGAAACTAAAAAGCACTTTAGAAGTGTATGGAAAGCAAAAATGTATGTTGCAAGCCATCCGTCTATCTATTCATCTTACATATATTTTTTGTGAAATGAGCTCCATGGCATTTGACTGTGAACGTGTTGAAGGACCAATGCTGCATTCTGTGATGGCTGATCTAATATTGTAGAGGGAAAGTGAGCCTGCAGGGCCACAGCGAACAGACAGAGGTTCAGCTCCCACGTGTAATGAGAAGAGACCGATGTGTGTGTGTGTGTGTGAGTATCTGTTACAACGCTCTAATTGGATGTTTGATATACCCTGACCTCCTGACAAAGCACGCCTCTACAGGTGAAGAGCACAGGAGGTGCTTCTGCAACATGCTAGACTAAAGTTAAAGGTCTTGTGGAACAAAGGTGGGGATGTTGGGTCATTTTTTTTTCTCCCCCAGCTGCCACATGAGGTAATGTTCTAATTGGATTTCTGCTGGAAAACTCTGGTTTCAGATTGCTGCCCCAGACAGCGTGACCTTTTTGTTCTTAACAATTTGCATTGTCCTTTCATTGAAGAGGGAAGGTGCTTAAATTCACATACACAGGCACGAGGTAAATTGCTTCTTTAATTTGTTCCACGTGCTGCTGTGGGGAATGTTAGATTTCATTAGTTGTATGAGTCCAAATAAAGAATGGAAGATTGAATTTTACAATACAAAAATACTATTTAGTAGTACACTTTGAAGTTTGCTTTTTACTCCTGATTTTCTAAACAAATTGGTTACTACAGTTCAATTCAATTCATTCATTCACTTTTCGGCTTAGTCCCTTTATTAATCTGGGGTCACCACAGCGGAATGAACTGCCAACTTATCCAGCATATGTTTTATGCAGCGGATTCCCTTCCAGCCACAACCCATCTATGGGAAACAACCATACACACTCACTCACACTATGGACAATTTAGCCTTCCCAGTTCACCGAAACCTGCATGTCTTTGGACTGGGTGGGAAACCGGAGCACCCGGAGGAAACCCACGTGAACACGGGGAGAACATGCAACATCCACACAGAAACATCAACTGACCTGGCCGAGGCTCGAACCAGCGACCGGAGCACCCGGAGGAAACCCACGCGAACATGGGGAGAACATGCAAACTCCACACAGAAACATCAACTGACCTGGCCGAGGCTCGAACCAGCGACCTTCTTGCTGTGAGGCGACAGCACTACCTACCAGCACCAGCCACTGCTTCACTGTAGATTGTGTCAAAGCAGCTTAACATAGAAGATCATAGTAAATTGAAACAGTGTAGTTCAACAGAAAGATAATATTTCATTTGATTACTGAAATATTACTGCAATATAATTTCAATAAATATTATTTAATTCATTTTCCTTCAGCTTAGGCCCTTTATTTATCAGTGGTCGCCAAAGCAGAATGAACCACCTATTATCCAGCATATGTTTTATGCATATATATATATATATATATATATATATATATATATATATATATATACAGTTGAAGTCAGAATTATTAGTCCCCTTTGAATTTTTTTTTCCTTTTTTAAATATTTCCCAAATGATATTTAACAGAGTAAGGAAATTTTCACAGTATATCTGATAATATTTTTTTCTTCTGGAGAAAGTCTTATTTGTTTTATTTTGGCTAGAATAAAAGCAGTTCTTAATTTTTAAAAAAAACATTTTAAGGTAAAAATTATAAGCCCCTTTAAGCTACATATTTTTCGATTGTCTCCAGAACAAACAATCTTTATACAAGAATTAGTTAACCTAATTAACCTAGTTAAGCCTTTAAATGTCTTAAAATAAATCATTTATTAGAAATGAGTTATTAAAACTATTATGTTTGGAAATATGTTGAAAAAAATCTCTCTGTTAAACAGAAATTGGGGAAAAAATAAACAGGGGGGCTAATAATTCATAATTATACATAATTTAATAATATTAATAATAATAATAATAATAATTATATATATATATATATATATATATATATATATATATATATATATATATATATATATATATATATATATATATATATATATATATATATATATATATATATATAAATATATATATATTTATATATATATATGGAAACCATGAATCTGATTGATTGCACAATATACACAGTAGGAAATCTTTTCTACACTATTGTTTAATGTCTATTAGTCTGTGTTCAAAGGTTCCATCTCTTAGCTGTGGAGATTTTTCCATTGTTACACCAAAATGCAGTAAAATTATCCACTTGGCCTGTTAGTTCAAAGTATAATTAGAACTAATTCTTGCATGCACTCAAAAATGAATTTTACTGCTTGTTCAAATTACTTATTCAAAATAAGCTGAAAGAACACAATTCTTGAGATTTTTTTAACAACTTGTTTGTTTTATGTTCAATCTACCTAAATCTACTTTAAACTTTGAATTGTGTGGAACCCTGCAATTTTTACTATTTAAAGAATGGTTAAATAGATTCAACCTACACAAAATTCCTGATTTGTCTCATTATTCAATTTCCTTCGGCTTAGTCCCTTTATTCCTCAGAGGTCATCATGGTGGAATGGTATAGATGAATTGGGTAAGCAAAATTGTCTGTAGTGTATGTGTGTGAATGAGAGTGTTTGAGTGTTTCCCAGTGATGGGTTGCAGATGGAAGGGCATCCGCTGTGTAAACCATATGATGAATAAGTTGGCGGTTCATCCCACTGTGGCAACACCTGATGAATAAAGGGACTAAGCTGAAAATAAAATAAATGAATTAGACAGTGCTAACCACTGAGCCACTGTGTCACTGGCTCATAGCAGTATTTTTTTAATAATAAAATAATATAGCAAAATCAATATTTGCATGGTATAAAAGTTTGCTGTAACACATTTTCTTTAAATCCCTAGACAAATTTCTTTAAAAGTAAAAAGTAAAAACAAAAACTTTTTTTTTTGGAGTACATTATTCATCCCGGTGAATGCAAACAACTGACCACTGACGGTCAAGATCTAATATTTCAGTGATTATATAACATATTCATTTATGATGCTCTATGAATGACAGGTTAATCGTCGTCTGTGTCGATGAGTGGATTTGACTGTTGTCTGACTGTTCTGAAAAATCTAGATCACTTTGGCCATTTAAAATATAGATTCTGTCCAATCTATTCTATTTCTATTGTGTATTTATGCCATTGTATAATGTTCATAATAATCAACTTACTTTAGTCTAAAGCAAGCACCTTGTAATATGTCAGAAGCAGCAAAGTTAAAGGACCTAACATGACACTGGATTTCTCATGACACTTGATAAGGCAACGTGAGGACACCGAAGCACAATCACTCTTCAATAAAGCTTTTGTGCTGTAGGAGACTATAAATGCTCCTGTTTACCCTCAGGGAAAGTCCCTCACACTTCAGCGGAGAGGTCAGTCTACTTCACACTGGAGGAAAGATCAACCTTCATCAAATCTAGCTCTGTCCTCCAGCAGTCAAGACCTAACCCTTACAAAAATGCTGTGCATTGTAAAAAATGCCAATGATTTTACAGAAAAAAACTGTAAACATGCTTAAAAAAGTGGTATGTTAATTAACAGTTAACTAACAGTTAACAGAAAGCTACTTTTTATTTACATACTGTAGAATCTGACACCCCAAAATTCCATTTTGAGAATTAACAATGGATATGTAACACATACCAAATTTTTGCAGGTATATTTTAAACATTTTCCCTTCATTTTGCTTACACTGAAATAATATGCTGTACAACAGATGTATAATTGCAGTTCTATTATTCATACAAAATACTTTTTAAATAGAGTTGACAAAAACAGAGTTGACATTTTTTACCATTTTGTCCTTAATGTGTCTTACACATTAAGTAATATTTTCACTTAAAGTAAATTTAGAAATCACGTGTGTATGTTTTCCATCCATGTTGCAACTTTTTCTGATTTGGGGTTGTAGCTCAAGACGCAAACGTCAAAACAAGTCTCCACTTGGCATGTCCAAAACAATTTTTTTTATTTTTGACATATTGTTGTTTTTTAAGAGTGAGAAATTCACTAAACTTTCATGGTCACAGAGTTAACAAATAATTAATCTACTAATGGTCTACCCTAAACATTTTATATAAATGAATGAGAGAATAATAATGTCATGCCTCAATGGTTTGCTGAGTTTCCTGCCAGGAAGTGACATCACTTGGGGCAAGTAACACGTCAAATTGAGCTTTATTGTCATTCCACTACATGTGCGGACAGTGGAATGAAATGTCGTGTCTTGCGTCCCACGGTGCTATATAAATAAACATAATCATAAAACTTACACAACACCGGATGTAGGAGCCATTTTAAATCTATATATAACCAACATCCCAGAGTGGTTATCTAACTATGCACTGTAAAACCCAACAGTCAACTTTATCAAATGTGTAGTTAAGTCAAAATTTACTGAAAATTAATTCTACTCATTTGAAAAGTTTTGAACTCAGTGTTGAAGGTAATGAGTTAATTGAATACCGCATTACTTCAACTTCAACTTTAATGGAGTAAATTCACAGTACTCATATAGATTATTTTTTTTAACTTGAATGGTTTGTAGCAATCGGTTTCCTTAAACGGTTTGAGTTGCATTAACTTATTGAGTTTCACAGTACTCAGTTGGTTTGAGTTCTCTTCATTTACTGGGTTTACTTTGCTCAAATTGCTTCTCTTACTTAAATGGATTAAGTACACAGTACTTATTAGGATTAGTTTTTTTAACTTAAATGGTTTGTTTTTTAACTTAAATCAATTTCCTCAAATGATTTGAGTTGCCTTAACATTTTGGCTTTTAAATTGTACTAACTACTAACTATACATATATTATAAATACTTAAACTATACACTTAACCTAAAACAGAATATGCAAGTGCTTTTCCATAAGACATAACAATATTGTGCAAGATATTATGCAAAGGAGGCATTTAAGGTTGATGAAAACAAGTAGTGCATTCAAAAGTAAACATTGTTGTCCTTGTAAGGTGAAATTTAAGTAAAGTTTCTGTGCATATGGTGAGAGTGTTTCTACAGGTGGTTTGTCATGCCCACTAACTTGTGTGCAGCACACTCAGAAATGCACAATATTTTTCATGGAGTGATTCGCTGTTTTCTCTTTTCTGATTGGCTAACACGGCTTGGTTCACACCAAACACAGAAGACCTGAATGAGCAAATTTCATACATTCTCGGCAAACACATTGTGCATTCCACATTGTTCGACTGCGGGATGATAATCTGCCTCTGTTTTCACATTTGCATTGCATTGATAATTTACTCACGAAATAAAGTTTTCTAAACTAATTTCAAGAGTTCACACTTAGCTGATTATTGATTATAAAGCTTTTATGCATGCTGTCCTGGGAGAGAGCCCTGAGCTTATGAGATTCTTGAGCCCTGGGCTCCCTCCCATTTGTAGGGCTAGAGGGGAGTTTGAGCTCAGGTAGATCTCAATGAACTCCCCCCAGCTTATTTCTGGCTAATGACAGAGAAGGATGACCATGGAGAGGTGTACTCGCTAGGAGCTTAGCTATGGCATCAATTTTGTTGTATGTTCAATTTACTTAGGTTGCATGTTTTTGGACTGTGGGAGGAAACCGGAGAACCCGAGGAAAACCCACGCAAGCACGGGGAGAACAAGCAAACTCAGCACAGAAATGTTGTCTGGTGTAGTAGGGACTTTAACGAGAGACATTTTTGCTTTGAGTGCTAATCACTGGGCTGCTGTGTTGCCCGTCTGGTAAGGGTTTCTTCAAGACGAAGATATTGAGATAAGAAAACTCTAGTTATTTATAGTGAGTTAGGAATCATCTGATTGGAGCTGATGCGGGAGCAGCTGAGAACAATCATAAGCATGTGATGTCACACTACAGTTTGAGCTTGTGAAATTTTGTCATACGGCGCTGCGAAAAGGGGCGGGATTAAACAAGATGATTATACATTAAAAAAAGCAAGCAATTGGTCCATGTTTTAAATTTATGTCCAGAGAGTTCATGTTTTGATCCTCGATTGGTCTCATGCAATCGTGTGATGCGATTTTGCAGGCCAAAGTTCACCAAGCTTGAACTTTCCAATGCAGGGAACTGCGAAACTTGCCACACGACCTTGTGTTTCCGCTCTGAAGCATTTGCGTGCGTATGAATAGAAGTCTATGGGGAAAAAAGTGCAGAGTCACCGTAGCTTAAACCTCTCGAAATTAGTTTAGAAATAAAGTTCACTTTGAGAGAAGCACATGATACAGTATGATTGATTATGGCTGGTCTCGCATCAATAATCATTGCTAGTCCAATCAGATATCATTGCTAGACCAATCAGATGAACTCTAGCCTCCAATAAATAAGCCCATTCATCCTACCTTCCATATCTTCGTTTGTTGAAGAAACCCTCATCCACCCCATCTCCCCCTTTCCTCCTTTACCAGGGAGAGCTCTCGAAACCTACCTGATCTCGCACCCCCTGTCATGCTACATGAACAGACAGGAGCACTAGACTCAAGTATCTCCGAGCTCAGGTTTCTGTCCCGGGACAGCAAGCCAAACCTGCTATTATTATCAAGCAATAGCCAAGTGTGAACTCTTGAAATATACTTAAACCCTTGATCGGTGGGAACTCAGCATAAGAGTGTCATTGTATTGGTATGCCCTTAAAATGCAATACAGTGCATTTTTGCAATTATGTGGACAGTTTTTATTTTTTTTAATGAAAGTTGGGAAAACTCACTAAAAATAAATGTGTACGTGTGGACGTGGCCAGAGGTGACAAGAAGGTAGGGACAGTTACATATTATGTTTATTTTCAAATTACTGAAATTACAAATAAAACAGAAAATAAATATTCTATGAAAATGTTTATTTAACTTAGTAAACACACAAAATGATAAAAAGTTGACTTAATTATGACATGCAAATTGAAGCTGAATGTACGATTATTGTAGATAGGCTGACTGTACAATTATGTGCTATGATAGAATATAGAATGATACAGTTTACAGGACCTTAATAAATTGAAAAAGAAAAACATGCCCAATAAGTATTCATGTAGCATTTTGCCTTCAATTATATATAGAAAAGCTATATCTGCATCTTGAGGTTATATAAATGTACTTGACGGTGCAATTATGGGTTCTCAACCCGTAAACACAAAGTTCCCAAGAACACTTGAACTCGCCAACACTGTCTCTTTGTGAGACTGATAACAGATACGGCACCAGACTTCTGCCACAAGCCTGCTCTCAGACCTCACCGTGCCAGAATTAGCATTATGTCTTCAGACTTCTTCAAGAGACTATTTTTAAGCTGGTAATTGGCAAACGCACAAAACCACTTAAATACGTGTGAGACTATTAGGCTTTAGAAGCAACTAGAAGCACAAAATGCCTAGTTTCTCTCTCAAGCAAGACATTTCACAGTCATTTAAACAATGCTAATAACAGCCTGAATATAGAAAGCTAAATAAATACACACTTCTCATTTAGCAGCACATTTTTTGTCAAATGATGAAGTATGTGCTGTGAAAATTGTTTGGAATAATGCTAAAGCAAGGAAAAAGGTAATCAAGATCTGCCGAGCACAGCCATTTTACTGTACAGCAGCTGCAGGCTGAGGGTGCAAGTACTGTATTTCCCATATGGTAAAAAAACTCTCTTTTTTTCTGGCCAAATAAATGTTAATAAATGCTAAATATATTTTGTAACAGTGAGGCTCAATAAAATATGTTATTGAAATTGAATATATTTCAAGCTATATATATCAAAATATATTTCAGGGTCATGAAAATACATTTTCAAACTCACAATAAAATCTGGATGAAGGTCAAAAGCAACCATATCTCATTCACTCAAACTCTCCTTCTGCTTATTCCCTGCTTTTATTTGAGGTATAAAGCAACCATTATTGAAATGAAAACTTTTTTACAAGAAATGCACTCTAGAATAGTTTAAAGAAAAGGACATATACAGTATTTATTACTTACAGTAATATTATTGCCTAATATGAAAATGGTCATCTGATTAATGTACAGTGCAGTTTGTACAGTAATATTTTCCGTCTTTTAGTTAGTTAGTTACTTAGTTAGTTAGTTTATATAGCACACATTTTACAACACAACGTTGCCTAAAGTGCTGAACAAAAATAAACTCTACATTAAAATAAAACCTACATCACATACATAACAATTAAAACATAAGGCAAACCCCTCAAACAGTTAAAAAGGCTCAAATGCTAAAGAATATATTTTAGTAGATATATTATATGAGAGACTTGCTTTGTTTACCAAATAAAGTGAATCTAATTGGATTTCCATTTTAAACATTAAATAAAAGTTAAAAAAAGATATTATTTTTTATTTCACATATTAGGGTTTTAGTTATGATACTCCCAAAATAATTCCGCAGAAATCCGCAGATTTTTAGCAAAATTCTCCGCAGAAATAGCAAAAAACGTCACATACATAAAATCATCACATACATAACAGTTCTGTCTGGTTCTTAAATCTGATTGTCTGATAGCCGTTCGATATTCTGCAAATAACCCAAGTGGTATTACTCCGCCCACACATAGCACAAGCAGAGGACACTACAGTTTACACTCTACAGACTTTTTTAGTCGAGAATGTAGTTGTTTAGATTGCAATTATACTGTTTATTTATGAGGATAGTGCCTATTTTTAAATATTTATAATTTCGGTGCGTCAGATTCAGTGCCCGCCATCAGCCTGTCCAAAGAGCATAGAATCATATTAAGCTCTTTGGCCTGTCTGAGCAGACCAAAGAAAGTGACGGTTGACGTTCCGCCACAAGATGGCGAGAGAGACTGCATTAGAAGTCCTTAGGTAAGAAAAGGAAATTTTCTCAGCGTAAATTTCTAACTACAGCAGAACAAATCATTATAAATCAGGTAAGTTACATTGATCTCTCACTTTTGTATATTTCTATTGTTGTATTTATAGCACAGAAACTGGCACTGTTTGCTTTGCTCTGGCTATTTCGGGGTTAACGTAATCGTAATTATTGTGAAATACCGTTTGCAGCAGAGAAATACTGGGAAATCTCTGTAGATTGATGGCATTACATGCCGTTCAGCATTATAATCTTAAAATGTGAGCAAAATGAATTGTTTTGTCATCACTTTTGATATTAACGTTACGCTAGAGCATCATTCAAATAGCTTTTAAGTGACATTGGTTAAGTAGCAACCGTTTTTGCTGTTCTGGCAGTCAATTGCTGATGTGAATGAGTGGCGGAAGAAAGTAGTTCCTCGTACAAAAGGGTTTTTGAGACTCTCCGTGTTTGATATTTTTTATACACACGATTATGCCGTCGAACTGTTGTATAGACGCAATATCTCACTCATAGCATTGCGATGTGGCTGTATATTATCACACTGCGGTCAAGCCAGCCGCGGTTCGGAAAAACACAGTCAAGCCAGCCGCGATTTATATTTCGGTGCGCGCGTATTATTATGATTACGGTAAGGTCAGCAGCCACACAGAGAGCGCCCCACAGAGCACTCATTTCGCCCAGAAAAGAAATATTATAACGAAATATCAGTTTCTCCCTCTTTCCTGCAACGTATGCTTTATTAAACAATTTATTAGCTCTTTTTTGACAGTGTTGTTGTTTTAAGAAATGGGTTTCTGGGCTTTTCTGTAATTTCTTTAAGTTTATCTTTTTGCTTCAACTGATTTTATAGCAGATCAAACGGACAGAATAATTATACTATTTCTAAATACCAGGAATGCGTTTCTATTTCTCCTAGCCAACTACAGTACATTGCAAATACGGTTGAATTCAAGTTTATACAACTTGGCTAACCTCAGAAAGTGAATACAGATATAAGTAGTCCAACAAAACATTGTCTGAGTTACAAATATATGTTTATTTAATTTAAAGGAGATTTAAAAAGGTATGCTTCTTTCAGTATATGGGATATGAGGCATTATTACACTTTAGATGACTATAAGACCTAATTTGTTATAAGTAGAATAGAACAACAATATGATCTGATGCAGGAAGTCAAATACTACTGTTTGCATACATCATATGAAACCTGTTTTACTGCAGTATTTTGGAGAAATGTACCATTAACACACTTTAAAGTGCTATAAAGAAATAAGTAGAAAAAATAAACAAAGCTTGGTTCTGCGACAGTATGTACATGCATACGTCATGTGAAAGACCTCATTTAAATGAGCAGAAGAAAACAATGGACAGGACATCCAATATTATATGCATACCTCATAATAAACCTTCTTACTGCAGCATTTTGGTGAAATGTGCTATTAATGAGCTATAAAGTATTTAAAGTGCTATAAAGACATTGTTTGAATTAAATAAAAGTTAAATAAAAGTTGAGTTAAATAAAAGACTGATCTGGTCTGATACTGGATGTCCCATGCTATATGCATATATACCACATAAGAATCTTTTTTACAGCACCAATTTGGAGAAATGTGCTCATTTAAAATATGTAAAAAAAAACAATGGTCAGGTCTGATACAGGACATCCCATACTAAACCTCAGATAAAGACTTGTTACTGCAGCGTTTTGGAGAAATTGGGTATTAACATTACTCAAAGTGTTATAAAGACCCCATTTACAATAAGTAGAAAAAAACAATGGTCAGTTCTTAAATAGGACAACCCATACTATATGTGTACTCCACACGAAACCTTTTTACTGCAGCGTTTTGAAGAAATTGGGTATTAACATTACTCAGTGTTATGAAGACCCCATTTTCAATAAGTAGACAAAAACAATGATGAGTTCCTGTACAGAACATCCCATAAATTATGCATACTTCATATGAAGATATCTTACTTCCGGAATTTGGAGAAATGGGGCATTTACATAATATAAAGTGCTATAAAGACCCAATTTCAAATAAGTAGAAAAAAACAATGGTCAGTTCTTATACAGGACCTCCCAAATTATATGTGTACTTCACATGAAACCTTTTTACTGCAGCATTTTGGACAAAATGGTTATTTATATAATTCAAAATGTTATAAAGACCCCATTTCTAATAAGTAGAAAAAAACAATGGTCAGTTCTTATACAGGACAACCCATACTATATGTGTACTTCACATAAAGCCTTCTTACTGCAGCATTTTGAAGAAACTGGTTACTAATATAATTCAAAATGTTATAAAGTCCCCATTTCTAATAAGTAGAAAAAAACAATAGTCAGTTATTATACAGGACATCGCATACTATATGTGTACTTCACATGAAACCTTCTTACTGCAGCGTTTTGGGGAAACGGGATATTAACATAATATAAAGTGCTATAAAGACCCCATTTTAAATAAGTAAAAAACAATTATGGTCAGTTCTTATACAGGACATCCCATACTATATGTGTACTTGACATGAAACCTTCTTACTGCAGCGTTTTGAAGAAATGGGTTATTAATATAATTCAAAATTCAATTCAATTCAATTCAATTCACCTTTATTTGTATAGCGCTTATACAATGTAGATTGTGTCAAAGCAGCTTCACATAAAAGGTCACAGTAAATAGGAACAGTGTAGTTCAATGTCAAAATGTCATAATGACCCCATTTTTAATAAGTGGAAAAAAACAATGGTCAGTTCTTATACAGGACATCCCATACTATTTGTGTACTTCAACATGAAACCTTTTTACAGCAGCATTTTGGGAAAAAAAAGGTTATTAATAAATATCAAAATGTTATAAAGACCCCATTTCAAATAAGTAGAAAAAAAGAATGGTCAGTTCTTATACAGGACATCCCATACTATATGTATACTTCACATTAAACCTTTTTACTGCAGCATTTTGGAGAAATTGGTTATTAATATAATTCAAACTGTTATAATGACCCAATTTCAAATAAGTAGAAAAAAACAATGGTCAGTTATTATACAGGACATACTATACTATATGTCTACTTCACATGAAACCTTCTTACTGCAGCGTTTTGGAGAAATTGGGCATTTATATGATTCAAAATGTTATAATGACCCCATTTCTAATAAGTAGAAAAAAATAATAGTCATTTCTTATACAGGACAACCCATACTATATGTGTACTTCACACAAAACATTCTTACTGCAGCTTTTTAAAGAAATTGAGCATTAATATAATTCAAAATGTTATAAAGACCCCATTTCTAATAAGTAGAAAAAAATAATGGTCAGTTCTTACCCAGGACATCCCATACTATATGTGTACTTTACATGAATCATTCTTACTGCAGCGTTTTGAAGAAATTGGGTATTAATAAATATCAACATGTTATAAAGACCCCATTTCCAATAAGTAGAAAAAAACAATGGTTAGTTCTTATACAGGACATCCCATACTACATGTGTACTTCACATAAAGCCTTTTTACTGCAGAGTTTTGGAGAATTGGGGTATTAATATAATATAAAGTGCTTTAAAGACCCAATTTCAAATAAGTAGAAAAAAACAACGGTCAGTTCTTATATGGGACATCCCATACTGTGTATGTGCTTCACATGAAACCGTTTTACTGCAGCATTTTGGAGAAATTGGTTATTAATATAATTCAAACTGTTATAATGACCCCATTTCTAATAAGTAGAAAAAAACAATAGTCAGTTCTTATACAGGACAACCCATACCATATGTGTACTTCACATGAAACATTCTTACTGCAGCGTTTTGAAGAAATTGGGCATTAATATACTTCAAAATGTTATAAAGACCCCATTTCTAATAAGTAGAAAAAAACAATGGTCAGTTCTTACACAGGACATCCGATACTATATGTGTACTTCACATGAAACCTTTTTACTGCAGCGTTTTGGAGAAATTGGGAATTAATATAATTCAAAATGTTATAATGACCCCATTTCTAATAAGTAGAAAAAAACAATAGTCAGTTCTTATACAGGACAACCCATACTATATGTGTACTTTACATGAAACATTCTTACTGCAGCGTTTTGAAGAAATTGGGTATTAATAAATATTAAAATGTTATAAAGACCCCATTTCCAATAAGTAGAAAAAAAATGGTCAGTTCTTATACAGGACATCTCATGCTATATGTGTACTTCACATAAAGCCTTCTTACTGCAGCATTTTGGAGAAATTTGTTATTAATATAATTCAAACTGTTATAAAGACCCCATTTCTAATAAGTAGAAAAAAACAATGGTCAGTTCTTACACAGGACATCCGATACTATATGTGTACTTCACATTAAACCTTTTTACTGCACCATTTTGGAGAAATGGGGCATTAACATGATAAAAATGCTATAAAGACCCCATTTCAAATGAGTAGAAAAAAACAATGGTCAGTTCTTATACAGGACATCCCATATTATATGTGTACTTCACATAAAATCTTTTTACGGCAGCATTTTGGAGAAATTAGGTAATAATATAATTCAAAAGAAATGGGGCATTAACATGATAAAACATGCTATAAAGACCCCATTTCAAATGAGTAGAAAAAAAATGGTCAGTTCTTATACAGGACTTCCCATACTATGTGTGTACTTCACATGAAACCTTTTTACTGCAGTGTTTTGGAGAAATGGGGTATTAACTTTATTCAAAGTGTTATAAAGACCCCATTTCCAATAGATGGACAAAAACAATGATCAACAACCCTTACAATAGGCACACTTCATATGAAGACTTCTTACTCCAGCAATTTGGAGAAATTGTGCATTAACATAATATAAAGTGCTATAAAGACCCCTTTTCAATTAGGTAGAAAAAAAACAATGGTCAGTTCTTAAACAGGACATCCCATACTATATGTGTACTTCACATGAAACCATTTTACTGCAGTGTTTTGGAGAAATTAGTTATTAATATAATTCAAAATGTTATAAAGACCGCATTTGCAATAAGTAGAAAGAAACAATGGTCAGTTCTTATACAGGACATCCCATAATATGTACTTCCCATGAAACCTTCTTACTGCAGCTTTTTAGAGAAACAGGGTATTAACATCATGTAAAGTGTTATAAAGACCCCATTTCCAATAAATAGAAGAAAACAATCGTCAGTTCTCATTTAGGATGACCTATACTATATGCATACTTTATATGAAACCTTGTTACTGCAGCATTTTGGAGAAACGGGGTATTATTCATTCATTAATTTAGTATCTTTTTGGCTTAATGCCATTATTAATCTGGGGTTCGCCACAGCGGAATGAACCGCCAACTTATCCAGCACATGTTTTACGTAGCGAATGCCCTTCCAGCTGCAACTCATCACTGGGAAACATCCATACACACTCAGACATCTACAGACAATTTAGCTTACCCAATTCACCTATATCACATGTTTTTGGACTTGTGGGAGAAAACGGAACACCTAGAGGAAACCCACGCGAACACGGGGAGAACATGCAAACTCTACACAGAAATGCCAATTGGCCCAGCCAAGGCTCGAACCAGTGACCTTCTGCCACCATGCTGTCTGATATGGGGTATTAACATAATTCAAAATGTTATAAAGAGCCAATTTCTAATAAGTAGAAGAAAACAATGGTCAGTTTTTATACAGGACGTCCTATACTATACGCATACTTCATGTGAAAATTTCTTACTGCATCATTTTGAAGAAATTGGGTAATAACATAATTCAAAGTGTTAAACAGACCATTTCTAAGAAGTAGAAGAAAAAAATGGTCAGTTTTTGTAGAGGACGTCCCATAATAAATGATACATAATATGAAACCTTCTTACTGCTACATTTTAGAGAAATGGGGCATTAACATAATATGAAGTGCTACAGTATAAAGACCCCGTTAATAATACGTAGAAAAAAACAATAGTCAGTTATCATACAGGACGTCCTATACTTTATGCATACTTCATGTGATAACTTCTTACTGCAGCATTTTGGAGAAATGGGGTATTAACAATATAAATGTCTTTAAAGACCCCTTTTCTAAAAAGTAGAAAAAACAATGCTCAGCTCTTCTTATTGCCGCATAATCGTAGAGGACATCCCATACTGTATGCATTCCTAATATGAACTTTTTGGAGAATTGGCATTAACATAATATAAAGTGCTGTATGTTTTTGTACAGGACGTCCCATACTATATGCATACTTTACATGAAGCCATCTTACTGGGGCATTTTTTTGGAGAAATAGGTATCAACTTGAAGTACTATAAAGACCTTATTTCTAATAAGTAGATAAAAACAGCGGTCAGTTCTTGTACAGGACATCCCATACTACATGTATACCTCAGATGAAGACTTGCTACTGCAGTGTTTTTGGACAAGTTGAAGAAAACAATGGGCAGTTCATGTTCATGACATTCCATAGTATTTGCATACTGTACATGAAAACTTCGTACTGCAGCATTTTGGAGAAATGGGGTAATAACAACATTCAAAGTGTCATAAAGACCCAATGTCTAATAAGTAGAAGAAAACAATGGGCAGTTTTCATACAAGACTTCCTATTCTATGTACATACTTCACATGAAGATGTCAAATTGTACAGATTTGGAGAAATTGGACATTAACATAATATAAAGTGCTATAAAGATCCGATTTCTAATAAATGGAAGAAAACAATGGTCTGTTCTTAAAAAGGACATCCCATACTAGAGGCGTACCTCATATGAAGACTTCTTACTGCAGTGTTTTAGAGAAAAGGGACATAATTACCTTTTAGATGGCTATGCTGACCCCATTTCTAATAAGTAAAAAAATAAACGGTCAGTTCTTCAATGGTCAATTCAATGGTCAGTTAGGTTGATGGCATCATCCCAACTGTGTGGAGCTATTATTGTGGCATTACTACAAAATGCTATTATTGGGGATTATGAGTGGTTCTGCTCCAAATGTAGACTACAAAGACAAAGCAACTTGATATGTTTGGTTAATTTTATAGAGATAGTTTACCCAAAAGTGAAAATGAACACACTATTCACTCACAATAAAATGGTTACGAACATTTATGAGTTCCTTTCTTTTGTTGAACACAAAAGAATATATTTTGAATTAAACTAAAAACTGATAACCACTGACCTCCATTTTAGAAAAAAAAAAAAAATACTATGGAGGTCAATAAATAGTGTCCCTCAGCAGGAAGGGAACTGCAATTTTGTCTGTCCTTGACACGTTTGGAGATGTAGAAAACTGTGATGTGCTGTCTGTGCTTGACACATTCGTCCTGTATCAAAACTGACCATTATTTTATTCTACTAAAAACTAGAAATGGGCACTTTATAGTCATCTTAAGAGTAATAATGTCCCAATACTCCAGAACACTGCAGTAACAAGTCTTCTTATGAGGTATGCATATAATTTCCTACAAGAGATGACTGTTCTTTTTTTCTTCTTATTAGAAATGAGGTGTTTGTAGCAATCTGAAAGGTAATAATGTCCCATTTCCCCAAAACGCTGCAGTAACAAGTGTTCGTCTGAGATATGTATATATCATTGGATGTCCTGTACACGACTGATTATTGTTTTCTTCTACTCATTAGAAATTGGGTCAATATAGGACTTTAAAGTATGTTAACTGCACATTTTATCAAAATGCTGCAGGAAGAAGTCTTCATATGTACAAGAACTGACCATTTTTTGTACTTATTAAATGGGGTGTTTATAGCCATCTGAAAAGTACTGACATCCCAATTCTCCAAAAGAGTGCAGTAACAAGTGTTCATGTGAAGTACGCATATATTATGAGACGTCCTGCATAAGAAATGACCATTGTTTTCTTCTACTTACAAGAAATAGGGTCTTTATAGCACTTTAAATTGTTAAACCCCATTTCTACAAAACACTGCTGTAAGAAGGTTTAATGTGAAGTACACATATAGTATGGGACGTCCTGTATAAGAACTGACCAATGTTTTTTTTCTCTAATTTTTAGAAATGGGGTCTTTGTAGCACTTTAAAGTATATTAATTGCCTCTTTCTTCAAAATGCGGCAATAGGAAGGTTTCATATGAGGCACATTATGTACAAGAATGGACCATTGTTTTGTTCTACTTGTTGGCAATGGGGTCTTTATAGCACTTTTAAATATGTTACTACCCCATTTCTCCAAAATGATGCAGTAAAAAGGCTTTATGTGAAGTACACATATAGTATGGGATGTCCTGTATAAGAACTGACCATTGTTTTTTTCTACTTATTTGAAATGGGGTCTTTATAGCACTTTATAATATGCTAATACCCCATTTCTCCAAAACACTGCAGTAGGAAGGTTTCATGTAAAGTACACACATAGTATGGGATCTCCTGTATAAGAACTGACCATTGTTTTTTTCTACTTATTTGAAATTGGGTTTTTATACTACTTTTTATTATGCTAATACATTCTTTTTTCTAAAATGATGCAGTAAAAAGGCTTTATGTGAAGTACACATATAGTATAGGATGTCCTGTATAAGAACTGACCATTGTTTTTTTCTACTTATTTGAAATGGGGTCTTTATGGCACTTTATAATATGTTATTACCCCATTTCTCCAAAATGATTTAGTAAAAAGGTTTTATGTCAAGTACACATATAGTATGGGATGTCTTGTATAAGAACTGACCATAATTCTTTTCTACTTATTTGAAATGGGGTCTTTATAGCACTTTTTATTATGTTAAAACCCCATTTCTCCAAAATGGTGCAGTAAGAAGGCTTTATGTGAAGTATACATATAGTATGGGATGTCCTGTATAAGAACTGACCATTGTTTTTTTCTATTTATTTGAAATGGGGTCTTTAAAACATTTTGATATTTATTATTACCCAATTTCTTCAAAACGCTGCTGTAAGAATGTTTCATGTAAAGTACACATATAGTATGGGATGTCCTGTATAAGAACTGACCATTGTTTTTTTTTCTACTTATTAAAAATGGGGTCATTATAACATATTGAATTATATAAATGCCCAATTTCTCCAAAACGCTGCAGTAAGAAGGTTTCATGTGAAGTACACATATAGTATAGTATGTCCTGTATAATAACTGACTTGTTTTTTTCTACTTATTTGAAATTGGGTCATTATTACAGTTTGAATTATATTAATAACCAATTTCTCCAAAATGCTGCAGTAAAAAGGTTTAATGTGAAGTATACATATAGTATGGGTTGTCCTGTATAAGAACTGACCATTGTTTTTTTCTACTTATTTGAAATTGGGTTTTTATACTACTTTATATTATGCTAATACATTCTTTTATCTAAAATGATGCAGTAAAAAGGCGTTATGTGAAGTACACATACAGTATAGTCTAGGATGTCCTGTATAAGAACTGACCATTGTTTTTTTCTACTTATTTAAAATGGGGTCTTTATAGCACTTTATAATATGTTATTACCCCATTTCTCCAAAATGATTTAGTAAAAAGGTTTTATGTGAAGTACACATATAGTATGGGATGTCTTGTATAAGAACTGACCATAATTCTTTTCTACTTATTTGAAATGGGGTCTTTATAGCACTTTTTATTATGTTAATACCCCATCTCTCCAAAATGGTGCAGTAAGAAGGCTTTATGTGAAGTACACATATAGCATGAGATGTCCTGTATAAGAACTGACCATTGTTTTTTTCTACTTATTGGAAATGGGGTCTTTATAACATTTTAATATTTATTAATACCCAATTTCTTCAAAACGCTGCAGTAAGAATGTTTCATGTAAAGTACACATATAGTATGGGTTGTCCTGTAAAAGAACTGACTATTGTTTTTTTCTACTTATTAGAAATGAGGTCATTATAACATTTTGAATTATATTAATTCCCAATTTCTCCAAAACGCTGCAGTAAAAAGGTTTCATGTGAAGTACACATATAGTATGGGATGTCATGTATAAGAACTGACTATTGTTTTTTTCTACTTATTGGAAATGGGATCATTATGACATTTTGAATTATATTAATACCCAATTTCTTCAAAATGATGCAGTAAAAAGGTTTCATGTGAAGTACACATATAGTATGGGATGTCCTGTATAAGAACTGACCATTTTTTTTTTCTACTTATTGCAAATGGGGTCTTTATAGCACTTTATATTATGTTAATATCCCGTTTCCCCAAAACGCTGCAGTAAGAAGGTTTCATGTGAAGTACACATAAAATATGGGATGTCCTGTATAAGAACTGACCATTGTTTTTTCTACTTATTGGAAATAGGGTCATTATGACATTTTGAAGTATATTATTACCTAATTTCTCCAAAACGCTGCAGTAAAAAGGTTTCATGTAAAGTACACAAATAGTATGGGATGTCCTGTATAAGAACTGACTATTGTTTTTTTCTACTTATTAGAAATGGAGTCATTATAACATTTCGAATTATATTAATTCTCAAATTATCTAAAACGCTGCAGTAAAAAGGTTTCATGTGAAGTACACAAGTAGTATGGGATGTCCTGTATAAGAACTGACCATTGTTTTTTTCTACTTATTTGAAATGGGGTCTTTACAACATTTTGATTCATATTAATACCCAATTTCTTCAAAACACTGCAGTAAGAATGTTTCGTGTGAAGTACACATATAGTATGGGTTGTACTGTATAAGAACTGACTATTGTTTTTTTCTACTTATTAGAAATGGGGTCATTATAACATTTTGAATTATATTAATTCCCAATTTCTCCAAGACGCTGCAGTAAAAAGGTTTCATGTGAAGTACACATATAGTATAGTATGTCCTGTATAATAACTGACTATTGTTTTTTTCTACTTATTAGAAATGGGGTCATTATAACAGTTTGAATTATATTAATAACCAATTTCTCCAAAATGCTGCAGTAAAAAGGTTTCATGTGAAGTACACAAGTAGTATGAGATGTCCTGTATAAGAACTGACCATTGTTTTTTTCTACTTATTTGAAATGGGGTCTTTACAACATTTTGATTCATATTAATACCCAATTTCTTCAAAACGCTGCAGTAAGAATGTTTCGTGTGAAGTACACATATAGTATGGGTTGTCCTGTATAAGAACTGACCATTGTTTTTTTTTCTACTTATTAGAAATGGGGTCATTATAACATTTTGAATTATATTAATTCCCAATTTCTCCAAAACGCTGCAGTAAAAAGGTTTTATGTGAAGCACATACACAGTATGGGATGTCCTTTATAAGATCTGACCATTGTTTTTTTCTACTTATTTGAAATTGGGTCTTTATAGCACTTTATATTATATTAATACCCCAATTCTCCAAAACTCTGCAGTAAGAAGGCTTCATGTGAAGTACACATATAGTATGGGATGTCCTGTATAAGAACTGACCATTGTTTTTTTCTACTTATTGCAAATGGGGTCTTTATAACATTTTGAGTTATATTATTACCTAATTTCTCCAAAACGCTGCAGTAAAAAGGTTTCATGTGAAGTACACAAGTAGTATGGGATGTCCTGTATAAGAACTGACCATTGTTTTTTTCTACTTATTTGAAATGGGGTCTTTACAACATTTTGATTCATATTAATACCCAATTTCTTCAAAACGCTGCAGTAAGAATGTTTCGTGTGAAGTACACATATAGTATGGGTTGTCCTGTATAAGAACTGACTATTGTTTTTTTCTACTTATTAGAAATGGGGTCATTATAACATTTTGAATTATATTAATTCCCAATTTCTCCAAAACGCTGCAGTAAAAAGGTTTTATGTGAAGCACATACACAGTATGGGATGTCCTTTATAAGATCTGACCATTGTTTTTTTCTACTTATTTGAAATTGGGTCTTTATAGCACTTTATATTATATTAATACCCCAATTCTCCAAAACTATGCAGTAAGAAGGCTTCATGTGAAGTACACATATAGTATGGGATGTCCTGTATAAGAACTGACCATTGTTTTTTTCTACTTATTGCAAATGGGGTCTTTATTACACTTTGAATTATGTTAGTACCCCATTTCTCCAAAATGATGCAGTTAAAAGGCTTTATGTGAAGTACACCTGTAGTATGGGATGTCCTGTATAAGAACTAACCATTGTTTTTTTCTACTTATTGGAAATGGGGTCTTTATAACATTTTGATATTTATTAATACCCAATTTCTTCAAAACGCTGCAGTAAGAATGTTTCATGTAAAGTACACATATAGTATGGGATGTCCTGGGTAAGAACTGACCATTATTTTTTTCTACTTATTAGAAATGGGGTCATTATAACATTTTGAATTATATTAATGCTCAATTTCTTTAAAATGCTGCAGTAAGAATGTTTCGTGTGAAGTACACATATAGTATGGGTTGTCCTGTATAAGAACTGGCTATTATTTTTTTCTACTTATTAGAAATGGGGTCATTATAACATATTGAATTATATAAATGCCCAATTTCTCCAAAACGCTGCAGTAAGAAGGTTTCATGTAAAGTACACATATAGTATAGTATGTCCTGTATAATAACTGACTATTGTTTTTTTCTACTTATTTGAAATTGGGTCATTATTACAGTTTGAATTATATTAATAACCAATTTCTCCAAAATGCTGCAGTAAAAAGGTTTAATGTGAAGTATACATATAGTATGGGATGTCCTGTATAAGAACTGACCATTGTTTTTTTCTACTTATTTGAAATGGGGTCTTTATAACATTTTGATATTTATTAATACCCAATTTCTTCAAAACGCTGCAGTAAGAATGTTTCATGTGAAGTACACATATAGTATGGGATGTCCTGGGTAAGAACTGACCATTATTTTTTTCTACTTATTTGAAATGGGGTCTTTATAACATTTTGATATTTATTAATAACCTTTTTTTTCCCAAAATGCTGCTGTAAAAAGGTTTCATGTTAAGTACACAAATAGTATGGGATGTCCTGTATAAGAACTGACCATTGTTTTTTTCTACTTATTAAAAATGGGGTCATTATGACATTTTGAATTATATTAATAACCAATTTCTTCAAAACGCTGCAGTAAGAAGGTTTCATGTCAAGTACACATATAGTATGGGATGTCCTGTATAAGAACTGACCACAATTGTTTTTTACTTATTTTAAATGGGGTCTTTATAGCACTTAATATTATGTTAATACCCCGTTTCCCCAAAACGCTGCAGTAAGAAGGTTTCATGTGAAGTACACATATAGTATGGGTTGTCCTGTATAAGAACTGACCATTGTTTTTTTCTACTTATTAGAAATGGGGTCTTTATAACATTTTGAATTATATAAATAACCATTTTGTCCAAAATGCTGCAGTAAAAAGGTTTCATGTGAAGTACACATATAATTTGGGAGGTCCTGTATAAGAACTGACCATTGTTTTTTTCTACTTATTTGAAATTGGGTCTTTATAGCACTTTATATTATGTAAATGCCCCATTTCTCCAAATTCCGGAAGTAAGATATCTTCATATGAAGTATGCATAATTTATGGGATGTTCTGTACAGGAACTCATCATTGTTTTTGTCTACTTATTGAAAATGGGGTCTTCATAACACTGAGTAATGTTAATACCCAATTTCTTCAAAACGCTGCAGTAAAAAGGTTTCGTGTGGAGTACACATATAGTATGGGTTGTCCTATTTAAGAACTGACCATTGTTTTTTTCTACTTATTGTAAATGGGGTCTTTATAACACTTTGAGTAATGTTAATACCCAATTTCTCCAAAACGCTGCAGTAACAAGTCTTTATCTGAGGTTTAGTATGGGATGTCCTGTATCAGACCTGACCATTGTTTTTTTTTACATATTTTAAATGAGCACATTTCTCCAAATTGGTGCTGTAAAAAAGATTCTTATGTGGTATATATGCATATAGCATGGGACATCCAGTATCAGACCAGATCAGTCTTTTATTTAACTCAACTTTTATTTAACTTTTATTTAATTCAAACAATGTCTTTATAGCACTTTAAATACTTTATAGCTCATTAATAGCACATTTCACCAAAATGCTGCAGTAAGAAGGTTTATTATGAGGTATGCATATAATATTGGATGTCCTGTCCATTGTTTTCTTCTGCTCATTTAAATGAGGTCTTTCACATGACGTATGCATGTACATACTGTCGCAGAACCAAGCTTTGTTTATTTTTTCTACTTATTTCTTTATAGCACTTTAAAGTGTGTTAATGGTACATTTCTCCAAAATACTGCAGTAAAACAGGTTTCATATAATGTATGCAAACAGTAGTATTTGACTTCCTGCATCAGATCATATTGTTGTTCAATTCTACTTATAACAAATTAGGTCTTTATAGTCATCTAAAGTGTAATAATGCCTCATATCCCATATACTGAAAGAAGCATACCTTTTTAAATCTCCTTTAAATTAAATAAACATATATTTGTAACTCAGACAATGTTTTGTTGGACTACTTATATCTGTATTCACTTTCTGAGGATAGCCAAGTTGTATAAACTTAAATTCAACCGTATTTACAATGTACTGTAGTTGGCTATGAGAAATAGAAACGCATTCCTGGTATTTAGAAATAGTATAATTATTCTGTCCGTTTGATCTGCTATAAAATCAGTTGAAGCAAAAAGATAAACTTAAAGAAATTACAGAAAAGCCCAGAAACCCATTTCTTAAAACAACAACACTGTCAAAAAAAGAGCTAATAAATTGTTTAATAAAGCAAACGTGGCAGGAAAGAGGGAGAAACTGATATTTCGTTATAATCTTTCTGTTCTGGGCGAAATGGGCGCTCTGTGGAGCGCTCTCTGTGTGGCTGCTGACATTACCGTAATCATAATAATACGCGCGCACCGAAATATAAATCGCGGCTGGCTTGACTGTGTTTTTCCGAACCGCGGCTGGCTTGACCGCAGTATCATAACTGGTGGGGCACTAACGTTGGGCCGCAACGCACACCGATATACAGTCATATGGCACTACTACTCCTATGAAATTGCTCATAGTCACATATTTGAATCTTTTTTTAAGCAAATGGTTCACTGGGTTTCTGCTCTGTTTTGCAATATGTACTAAATAACTGAACTCAGGTCACCATGACCTGACAGCTTCTTCGGCCTAAAGTAACTCAAGCAGAACAGGTCTGCCAAAGCACTGTAACCTCATGTTTATGGAGCTGTTTGAATCTAGCTTTCTAACAATACACCGCGTGACATTTCGCAGGGAGACAGTTCTGGTAATAAAGGTCTTAGCAAGCACTGCTTACCTGCCACAGTCAAGTGTCTGCTAACTTATAACTGAGAGAAGAAAAAATGCCGACTCGGCACTCATATAATTGCCATGTAGGGGAGCTGCGAGAGCTACGATTGTGGAGAGAAGGAAACAGTCAAGACAGCACAGAGATACTTCGCTTTTTGGAAAGTTTGGAGGATAACTTTGACTTCATTCTGTCAGTTCTAATGACTTCACATCAGTACTGCGGCACATTCAAAGCTAGCCAAAAATTAAGGACGGACAGTCAAGCATGTCAGTGGCTTGATTTTGTTGTGATTTTGGTTTTAAATGAATGATTTCTCGGTAACTTTGACTTCCAGGATTGAGGAGATGACAGAAAAAGTGAAAACAGACTCACATCAGACTGACAAATGCAGTGACAAATACACAGTATTTGTATTAAAAAGTATAAATATATTTTTTTTCTTTCTTACAACAAATAAGATTATATTTTTTTATTCGTATTTATCATTAGCTTTGTTTTCAGTCTTTTTATTACTTTATTTTTTATTATTTTAAGTTTTAAGTTATATGGAGGCCCACATCGAATCTGTGCGCGCAGAAATCTGCAAATATTAAGCCCATCATTGAGTCCATTTATTTACTTGTGTAAATTTGTATTTATTCATTTATTAAATTTCAGTAATATTACTGTCAAATATGAAAACGTTCATATGGTTTAAATACAATACAGTCTGTAAAATAATTTATTTTTTTAGTGAATATATGGTAAATATGTTATATTAGAGACTTACTAAATAAGTGGTTCTAATAGGATTTGCATTGTAAACATTTAATAAAAGTAAAACAATATATATATTTTATTTAACATATTAAGTTTTTAGTTACGATACTCCCAAAATCATTCTACATAAATCAATATTCTGCGCAGAAATAGCAAAAACTGTCTGAATGTCAGACAGAATCTGTCAGTTTCTGAAATTTCTGAAAACTAGTTTAATTTAAATTTTGCCCATTTATTTTATTTTATTCAGTTTATTTCAGTTGAGTTTAATTTTGTTTTACATTGATGTGTTGCTTGTTGCCTTTTTTCAGGTCTTGATCATCTTGACTGTAACCAATAATTTGTTATCTAGAATGATAATAAATCATTCAAGCACTAAACATTCATTAATTCATAAATTAAAACAATATTTACTATTATGCCTTATAAAATAAAAAAACTAAATGAATAAATAATAGATAAAATGATCATACAAATATTATTTTATAATTAAGAAAAATTCTAATATAGCTATTAGATAGGAATCCATGACACACTCCACACATGATCTGACTTTATATTTATCATTTTTAACCAAATGACTTTTCAGTCATTTCTATATTTAAATGTCACACTTTTTTAGTATATCATACAAAATGACCATAAAATATATATATATATATATATATATATATATATATATATATATATATATTTTAATTTATGGGACTTAAAAATGTATAGGATATAAATCCATGTAACCATTCACTTTCATTATCGAAAGTGTTATTTATAACAAAATATTATTTATAAGATGTAAAATGGGCTACACAGTGGCGCAGTGGGTAGCACGTTCGCCTCACAGCAAGAAGGTTACTGGTTCAAGCCTCGGCTGGGTCATTTGGCATTTCTGTGTGGAGTTTGCATGTTCTCCCTGTGTTCGTGTGGGTTTCCTCCGGGTGCTCCGGTTTCCTGTGAATTGGGTAGGCTAAATTGTCAGTACTGTATGTGTGTGAATGGATGTTTCCCAGTGATGGGTTGCAGCTGGAAGGGTATCCGCTGCGTAAAACATATGCTGAATAAGTAGGTGGTTCATTCCGCTGTGGCGACCCCTGATTAATAAAGGGGCTAAGCTGAAATGAATGAATAAATTTATTGGTAATATACATTCTTTAACTAACATTTGGTCCCAAACTAGCTATTACATATTGAGTGACAGTTTAATTAAGACAAAATTTGCTACCATTTTATTATAATTACTTCATTTTTGATAGTTTCAGGTCTATTTTTTATACATAATTGGTAGAAAGAGCTGGCTGTAGACTCAAGGGAGCAACCTTTCGACCACGGCTGATTTCTGACTCTTCACAAGATTTAACAGCCTGGGCTGATGGGAAGACATTAATCTTCAACAGAATGATTAGCTAAAGGTAAAAGGTAGATCTTACCAGTCCAACCTACAGTAGAAGTAACCCATCGTGTTTGTAGGATTTGCTAAAGTGCTGATGACAACAAGCCTCTTCCAATTACCATATGCAAATGAATTATTAAATGCTATTATATTTATATTATTATTCATAATGGCTTCAGGATTCAGGAGTCCTCTTGGAGATCAAAAATAGAGAATAACCAACAATTTACTAATTTCAAGTGGTTGAACAAGAGTAAACGAGCAGTTTTTAAAGCATTTTCCACAAGTTGCAAATATTCTGAAGCACAGAATAAACAAGACAAAAGAAGCCCGGTGCATACTGTGCAATTGTAGTTTGTCAGACTGTTGTACAAACACGTATCCCATGTCAGACTGTAAGATCTCAGTTGTCATTATGTCTGACTGAACGACATTCAAGATGCAAAAACAGACACATGCAAGACTCACCTGGAGGACAGATGCATATTCAACTTTTAGTAATGAATATGCACGGCAAAATTAGTGGTGTTATTTTGACTCTGACAGAGTTAAAATCAACTCCAAATGAATGAACATATTGTCCCAATTTTTATTTGAGTTAAAATAACACTCGTAAAAGAGTTGCCTTTATGTAATAAATCAGGGACAATGGAAGTGAGGATCCATGTGCAGTTTTATTAAACAGAATCGTCAGGCAGGCAATGGTCAAAATAGGGACAAACTAGGGATGGCTCATGTGAAACTGGTGTTTTGACACAGTGTTTAGATCCTCAAGTGCAAGTGTTTCGAAACACTTCACCAAAGCATGATCTGAAACACCCAGGTCACGTGAGTGAATCGATTCAAAGCAACGATCATTTCAGAAGCATTTTGAGACCTGCCGAGTCTGCATTTGACTGACAAGGTCAGAAAAAAACTCATGTAGCCTAGTGGACTGTGCGTGTGCACAGAGTAACTGTGCTGCAAATGGCCCAAGTTTGAATCCTGACTTGTACAAATACTCTTAAAGTGGTGGACCAGAGTGTAATTTTAAGGCTTGGTTGTGTTTATAAGAGGCAAAGCAATGTGTGATCATGCTTCATTTGTAAAAAACCACATATTTTTTTTTACATATATCTTACTTTGATTATATACAGCTACTTAAGTAACATGAAAACGACTGTCATTTTTCCTAGTTCCTCCGAAAGCCCGCCCTCAAGAGGCTCTGATTGGTCAGCTAACATAATGTGCTGTAATTCGTGGATCGGCTCCACGTCACCAGGAAAAGCGTCACACCCCTGCAAGCAAGCACTTTGCGCTGTGTAAACACTGTCAGTCAGAGTAGCTGTTAGCCATATCAGTATGAGTCTGAATCAGACAGAAATTGAAAAGGACACAGCTGAATCTCATGCCTGCTCTCTAAAATAAAATCTGACAAGTGTCTTTCATATATATTTGGGTTATAGGCAGGTGTAAGTAACATGAAACATTCTCATATCTTTTGCGAGTTTGTTATTTGAGATAGAACGCACGGAAAGCGGCCGCATAGAGAGACACTTAGCGCTGGTTAAGTTTGTGGGTGTCTACAGCAATTTGACAGATAAATATGAATTTGTAACTAAACTGTTAATGGTGCCAAACAGCATTTCCCATTGTTTACATCCTTGTTTACATCCTTGCTACAACATACCATTAACGCTAAAAACTATGCTTGAAATAGATCAATTAACAAATAAAAATACTTACAGGTTTCTCACAATCCACAGCTTTGTCTATTATGATTGGAGCTGCTCCTTCTTTGAGGAGTTTTTAGCTGAATCCAGCACTGAACTGGGAGAGATTCTAGAAGCTGTCCTTTGTCAAATGCTAATTATCTATATTTTTTACAATCCTCTGGAACATAACTAAAATTAAATTGTAAGCACTGCTGTCTTTGTGTTGTGTCGTCTAGAAGCCCAAATACAAAAACAGAAGAAGCTCTGTGGAAATAGCAGCGATTGGATGACATTTTAGCTTTCTCTGGTATAACATTACAGCGCCTTTGGCCACACACCTTTGCTGTGCAGGGTGTATGCACATGTTGAATGCGCTTAACCTGAAGCATTTGTGATCTCATTAACCCAGATGTATTTTTTTGTAGTCCACAAACATTGTTCGCTGTAGGCTTTGCTAAGCTAACTCTGTAAAAGCCAATGTCTCCCTTTGCATTGAACTTTGAGCATATTACATTCAGAGATGTTGTTTATGTTTACACAGCTACATTACACATCCACTAAAGTTTAAAATATGATATTGTAGTGGACCACACCTTTAAAATAACGGCTTGATGTATTTTAATATTAGTTTTTATGACCTAAACAAGACAAATTTATTCACAATGTTCATTGAGATGTCAGACCAATTTTAAAAACAAAACGCATTACAAGAACAGAGCATTTAAGAACTAACATATATAGCTACATGTATATGGCCCTGGATTCAAACCCATTATTTTGGCATGATAGTCTGGAACTCTCACCGCTTCACTAAATCACTTAAAACCTCAACTCTACAACATGGGGTTTAATACCTCAATTTACGTAACTTTCTTTGGTGAAGCTGTTCCAGAGCAATACATAAAAATGACTACTAGTTATCACTGACGAGACGTTTGAGATGTTTTAAAGCTTCGACACATTTGCTTCAATTGTTTCAGGGCCCTATCGTACATCAGGCGCAATAAGGCGCAAGACTTGTTTGGCGCAATTTTGTTGCCATTTTCAGACCAGCGCAAGCCTAATTTTAACATTTTGTGCCACATTGTTTAAATCCATTTGCGGCACTTTGTGGACTCATGCGATAGTTTCACAAACCGTTATACTGCCAAAAAACAATGTACTTATATCGGAGACAAGTATTAAATATTATTTATTTAATGCCAAAAAATGGGCATTCGGTATTGTCATAACGGCACAGTGTGGAGGAGAGAGAGAGAGAGAGGTGAGGTAAGATGGTGAGTCACGCATCAAGTGACCTGGTCTCGAAAAAGAACACAACCTTGGCAATTCGGCAGTATTTCGGGTTTCGACCAAACGAGAAGGGAGACATGGTAAATACGAACTAGAGGTCTGCATTCCCGCTGCTGTACCGCAGGACCGGACCAGATTTCTTGCGGTGTGGGAATAAATTTCAGAATAAAGCACGGGAGCGGTCAGTAACTCTGGTGTAATTTGAACGGGAGCGGGCGGTCTAACAATATCGCTCCCGAGTGGGCAAGCTTTATGTGTGTGTGTGTGTGTGTGTGTGTGTGTGTGTGTGTGTGCGTGTGTGTGTGTGTGTGTGTTTTTATTACACAAGGTAATACCGTATACTGAGGTAAAATATGGAGGAGGTTTGACTGTATCAAAATTTGGATATCAGTATTAGTAGTATTAGCAGTATTAGCAGTAATTAGCAGGTTTATTTATAATATGCATATTTATTTAAGTTTAAATTTGTCGACCTGTCGCAACCGATGCAACTGAATTCTAAAGGGAATGGGAGATGAGACTCTGATTGGTTTAATGCATGTTATGCTCAAAACACAGTCATAACTCATTAAGAGAAAAAGCACAACCCTGTTAGACCATGCGCCATGGCGCAAAGCGTATTTTGCCGTCCTTAAAATAGCAAAAGTGGATTCAGACACGCCGTTAATACTTTTGCGTTTGCGTTGACTTTGTACCTAGATAATTAAAATAGAGCCCTCAGAGTTTCATGAAGCCTCGCTTTGCCCATCACTAGGACAAACAGGAGCGTGCAGAAAATCCAAAATGTAGTAAAAAAAACAGGCGAAAGGTCAGGACAGGCGATAAAACAACAGAAACAATAAACAAGGCAAGGGTCAAAACAAGAAGATCGCTTTGAATTGCTCACTAACAGCTTACAAAATGCAACCAAGGTTGTAAAAATGAGAGGTGTATTTATAGTGAGGGTAATCACTGAGTATGAGTTTCAGCTGCATGTGTGAGTGAGTGTCTGGATTATTGTCAGTTGTAGTCGGTGTTGATTGGCACACAGCAAATGACAAAAACTGAAAATGTACTTACTACTTAATCATCCTTAATCAAGTGGTTATAAATACTTTTTATGAGTTGTTGAACACAAAATAAGATATTATAAAGAAAGCTGGAAACCATTGACATCCATAGTATTTGTTATTCCTATTATTAAATTACTATCCCCCAGCTATAGGGTGATCACACTCCTCAGCCTCTCTGGGAAAGTCTATGCCAGGGTACTGGAGAGGAGGATCCTGTTGATGGTTGAACCTAGGATTTAGGAGGAACAATGCGGTTTTCGTCCAGGTGGTAGTATACCTGGACCAGCTCTATACACTCACCAGGGTGCTTGATGGTTCATGGGAGTATGCCCAATCAGTCCAGCAGGGGAGTAGGCATTCGATCGCGTTCTTCGTGGCGTTGCTCTGTTAAGCGCTGTCTCGTCCCTGTATGAACAGAGTAGGAGTTTGGTTCGCATTGCCGGCAATAAGTCAGACTTGTTTCCGGTGCATGTTGGACTCTGGCAGGGCTGCCCTTTGTATCCAATTCTGTTCAGAATTTTTATGGACTGAATTTTAAAGCACAGCCTTGGGCTGGAGGGGGTCTGGTTTGGGGACTAAAATTGTCGTCGCAGACAATGCTGTTCTGTTGGCTTCATCAAACATGGACCTTCAGTATTCACTGGAGGTGGTTTGTTGCCAAGTGTGACGCAGCTGGGATGAGAATCAGCACCTCCAAATCTAAGGCCTTGGTGCTCTACCGGAAAAAGGTGGTTTGCATCTCCAGGTTGGAGAAAAGTCCTTACCCCAGGTGGAGGAGTTTAAGTACCTTGGGGTTTTGTTCACAAGTGAGGGAAGGATGGAATGTGAAATTGACAGGCGAATTAGTGTAGCAGTAATGCGGTCGAGGTACCCATCCGTTATGGCAAAGAAGACACTGAGCCAAAAGGCAAAGCTCTCGATTTGCCAGTCAATCTATGTTCCTTCTCTCACCTGTGGTCATGAACTTTGAGTCATGACTGAAAGGACAAGATCTCGGATACAAGCGGCGGAAATAAGTTTCCTTCACATGGTGGCAGAGCGCACCCTTATAGATAGGGTGAGGAGCTCTGTCATCCAGGAGGAGCTTGGAGTAGAACCGCTGCTCCTCCACATCGAGAGAAGTCAGCTGAGGTGGCTCAGGCACCTGTTTCAGATGCCTCCTGGATGCTTACCTAGGGAGGTGTGTCAGGCATGTCCCACCGGGAGGAGGCCTCAGGGAAGACCCAGGACACGCTGGATGGACTATGTCTGTCAGCTGGCATGGGAAAAGCAGATGAAAATGAATGAATGAATGAATGAATTACTATAGATATTAATGGTTATAGGTTTCAAGCTTTCTTCAAAATATCTTCTTTTGTGTTCAACAGGTTTGAAACCACTTGAGGGTGAGTAAATAGCGAGTATTGTTTGGGGTGAACTATCATTTTAACATTCTAATGATTTTTGTATATTTGGCTATTCTCAAAGTTACACCCATGCATGCAACATACGTTTTGTGGTCCAGGGTCACATATTACATTATTTCTGGAAAAGAAGATTTAAGTGTTTATAAATTGCTGTCTAATTCTTAACTCCACTACTTTACTGTACATTAATAAAATCAACAAGCTGAGTTACTTCGCTTAGCGATGCTAGTCCATGATTACAAACCAAGAATCTTTGGCTGTCATTTTCAGCTTGAATATATATATAGTACTTGAGCAAAATAACAAACAGTGTGGCACAGATGACTGTTATTTGGACAGGCCAAGGGGGTTGTTACTATAATCAGTGCTGACCAGCCATCCTTAGGGACGCACATTAAAACCCACACACTGGAATAAACACAAGCCTAACAAAATCATTTGAGCTAGAAAGCTTCACTGTCAAACCTCACACTCATTAAAACCATCCGCGCAGAGCTAATTATAGTGTTATATGGGGCCTGTAGTGCGCGGCTTCTTTCTCTGGTTCATCCACTCAAGACATAAACATTGCATGCTTTGCTTATTTGACCTCTCACTTCTTGATGCTCGCTTAAACAAACAAATAGACGAATAAGGTGTACAGTTGTTGCAAAATGTCGCTATAAATAAAAAGGTGAAAACAGAAGAGAAAAAGAGTGGAGGGCAGTGTGAGAGTGCGGGACAGGCAGATCTTTCATAATGTTATTGCTCTGGCTTATTTTAGCTTTGTGTGTTGCCACATATCCTCTGCCCAAGATTACGATTTCTACATGAGAATGCTGTTTACCTCTTAAACAATCATAAAACTCATCCTATTCCTAGCTATTGTGAGAAGGCTTGTTTACTATAGTTTATTGGACATTAAGATTTAAATTTTTTTTATTTCAAACGTATAATAAATTAATAAATTATGTGTAATAAATTTCAAATGTATATATACATTTATTTCAGAATTAGCTTTCTTAAAATAATTTGTGAATCCATCATTAAAAAGATCTTTCAAATCATTTTTGGACTGTAAAAAATGTTAATTAGTGTATTTTGTATTTTGTGATTCACAAGTGTTTTCCATTTCAGTTATTATCTCTGCGCTGTCAACCTTTGATGGTGAAATTCAACTCTTCTATTTAACAAAGTGGTGTTTATTGACATTTTAGTAGTTTGAAACAATAGATTGTGTAAGATATAATATATACAGGTCTGTAAAAATGGCAGTTTATTACCAGGTTTTGTGACGTAATTTGCAACACCAATACATATAATATACAGCATCTTGAAAGTACTCATAGCACTTCACTAGCACTTCACTTTTTCCACATTTTTTAATGTTACAGCTAGGGCTGCACGATTCTGGCTAAAATGTGGATCACGATTTTTTTTGCTTAAAATCAAGGTCACGATTCTTTCTCACGATTCTTTAGATGTAAAATAAAGGTTAATATGAGTAGGCTATTATTATTGTTAATTCTCAAACATATCGTCACCTTCAAATTATAAGGTTCTATCTGCGTTCTGAATGATTTTGAGATATTGAGCTTCAAAGTTTTTGCATTCCATATAGCAAACAGTATGTGCGCAACATTTGTTTTTTTAAAAAGTCTTAAAATGTAAACAATAAGTTGTCATTTAATAAGAATATGTCAATAACTTTGACAAAAATGTTAGATAGAACCTTATAATTCTAAAGTGACGATGTGGTAAAACAACAATAATAATATTTGGCCTATGTGTAGGTCTACTGTTGCTTAAAATGCTAAATTTTGTACAGTCATTATGGTGGACTTGAACAGACTTTCAATATGTCCTGTTTTCTAATTCACAGTACCGTGTTCTCGGTAGCTCGTGGTCAGCTCACGCGTGATTTCGTGGCTGCAAATACATCATTACATGAAGACAGAATTGTCATTTCTGGGTGAATTATGCAATAAATTCAGTATGATACTTTAAACACAATACACACAATACAGTATGACACTTTTAACGCCATTTAAAGGTGTTCCTGTGAAGACTTATGCGACTGCCTTTATGCTTCTCTCCTGACCTTGAAAATATAATTGGCTGAATCGTAGAAAAGATGAATTAAGATTGTGTGTAGGGCCGAATCGAGATCGTGATCTTTTTTCGATTAATCGTGCAGCCCTAGGTACAGCCTTATTGCAAAATGGATTCAATTCATTTATTTCCTCACAATTCTACACACAATACCCCATGATGACAATGTGAAAAAATATTTTTTTGAAATTGTTGCAAATTTATTAAAAATAAAAAACTTGAAAAATCACATGTACATAAGTATTCACAGCCTTTGCCGTGAAGCCCTAAATTGAGCTCAGGTACATTCTGTTTCCACGGATCATTCTTGAGATATTTCAGCAGCTTAATTGGAGTTCACCTGTGGTAAATTCAGTTGATTGGACATGATTTGAAAAGGCATACACCTGTCTAAATAAGGTCTCAGGGTTGACGGTGCATGTCAAAGCAAAACACAAACCAAGCATGAAGACAAAGGAATTGCCTGTAGACGTCTGAGACAAGATTGTCTTAAGGCACAGGGTAATTTCTGCTGCTCTGAAAGTTCCAATGAGCACTGTGGCCTCCATCATTCATAAGTGGAAGATGTTTGGAACCACCAGAACTCTTACTGGAGATGGCCGTGGCCAGCCAGCTAAGCTGAGTAATTGGGTGAGAAGGGCCTAAAGGCTGATTTATACTTCTGCATCAAGGGCACGCACATTCTATGGCGCAGCCTACGTGTTGACGCTTAGCCCTCGCCGTGGCAGTTGGCGTCGCTGACGTGTACCTCTCAAAAAATGTAACCAAACATTGATGCACAACGATGTGTAGCGCAAGCTCTGTGATTGGTCGGCTTGGAAGCACTGACGAGTGTGGGTGGGGCCGAGAGCCGGGCGAGTCCATTGGAGCAAGTGTTTACAAGTGTCGATTGTTTATAAGGAGCTCCGGATGGAGACTGTTGATTTGTGTTTACCTTATAGTTAAAGTTGTTGCACGTCTGCCGGTTCCTGCCTCAAAATGAGCAAGTTTGAATCACTTGTACATTTAAGGAAGCGTTTAGAAAAAACAAAACACTAGCAAAGAAACTCGACACAGAGGAACATAAACACCTCACTGCCAACTAGCATTTCAGAATTGTTAATTGTTATTGCAGAGCAACAGAAACAGCGCGCAGAAGTATGAATGCACAGCTACGCGCGTTGCATGCGCTGTGGGTCACGCCGATCACTTGACGCAGAAGTATGAACCAGGCTTTAGTCAGGGAGGTTATCAATAACCTTATGGTCCTTCTATATGAGCTCCAGCGTTCTTCTGTAGTGAGTGTAGTACCTTACAGAAGGACAACCATCTGTGCAGCAATCCACCAATCAGGCCTGTTTGGTAGAGTGGCCAGACAGAAGCCACTCCCCGCCTGGAATTCGCCAAAAGGCATCTGAAGGACTCTCAGACCATAAGAAACAAAATTATCTGGTCTGATGAGACTAAAATTGAACTCTTTAGAGTAAATGCAAGGCGTTTACCGCTCATCACCAGGCTAATATCATCCCTACAGTGAAGCATGGTGGTGGCAGCATGCTGTGGGGATGTTTTTCAGCTGCAGAAACTAGAAGACTAGTCAGGATAGAGGGAAAGATGAATGCTTCAGAGTGCTCTTGACCTCAGACTGGGGCGACGGTTCATCTTCGAGCAGGACAAAGACCCAAAGCACACTGCCAGAATATCAATGGAGAGTCTTCACAACAACTCCTTGAGTGGCCCAGCCAGAGCCCAGATCTAAATCCTATTGAACATCTCTGGAGAGATCTGAAAATTGCTGTGCACCGTCGCTTCCCATCCAGCCTTATAAAGGTTGAGAGGTACTGCAAAGAGGAGAGGTAAAAAAAAGAAAAAAAAAGACAGATGTGCCAAGCTTGTGGCAACATATTCAAAAAGACTTGAGGCTGTAATTGCTGCCAAAAGTGCATCAACAAAGTATCGAGCAAAGGCTGTGAATACTTATGAACATGAGATTTTTCAGGTTTTTTTATTTTTAATAAATTTGCAACAATTTAAAAAAATGGATTTTTTCACATTGTCATTATGGGGTATTGTGTGTAGAATTTTGAGGAAATAAATACATTTCATCCATTTTGGAATAAGGCTGTAACATAAAAAATGGAGAAAAAGGGAAAAGACATGAATACTTTCCCGATGCACTGTATCACTTCAAACTATTAAAAATGTTATTTGACACTTTTTACAGTGGCCGAGAGAGCTTGACATGCTGCAATTTAAGAAAACACATGCAATTACAAAAAACACCTGCAAATTAAGAAAAGATCTTTATCCGTTTGATAGCATACGACAAATCCTCACAACACATACACAATAAAAAACGTGCTGTATTTTCCCAAAACGCAAACAAATTAAGAAAACGCGTTGCATTTTCTCACAACACTTGCAAAAAGAACGGACCATAACTGAAATATTTCAAGGGCAGCTAGCTCTCTGCAACTCTCGCATGGTGGCTCATTGAAGCTAAGCAGGGCTGTGCCTGGTCAGTACCTTGATGGGAGACCACATGGGGAAGCTAGGTTGCTGCCAAAAGTGGTGTTAGTGAGGCCAGCAGGGGGTGCTCAACCTACAGTCTGTGTGGGTCCTAACGTCTCAGTATATTGATGGGGACTCTATACTGCTCAGTGAGCGCCATCTTTCAGATTACATGTTAAACCAACGTCCTGACTCTCTGTGGTTGTTAAAAATCCCAGGATGTTCTTCAAAAAAAGAGTAAGGGTTTAACCCTGGCATCCTGGCCAAATTTACCCACTGGCCCCTGTCCATCATGGCCTCTTAACCATCCCCATATCATAATTAGCTTCATCACTCTGTCTCCTCTTCAACAATCAGGTAGTGTGTGTTGTGCGGTCTGGAGCAATATGGCTGTTGTTGCGTCATCCAAGTGGATGCTGCATACTGGTGGTGGATGAAGAGATTTTCCCCAATGTGTAAAGCGCTTTGAGTGTCCAGAAAAAAGCTACATAAATGTAAGGAATTATTATTATTAATAATTATTGGTCAGTGAAGTTGTAGGTGATCTTTGAAAGGAAGTTTTTTGTTTGTTTATTTTAACATTCTACTTCCCTTGTCTTTTGTATTTTAGCCTAAACAACCATAACCTACTGTAAATAGCCAGGTCCGTCACATTTTAGGGTCTCCTTGAAACATTTCCGTTCTATTCTGTGCTATTTGAAAATGTTGTGAGTAAATGCAGCCCGTTTTCATAAATTGTTTGCGCTGTGAGAAAAAACAGCGCATTTTATTAATTTGTTTGCATTGTGAGAAAATGCAGCGTGTTTGTGTTTTTTAAAAATGTGTTTGCGCTGTGAGGATTTGCGGCGCTGTGAATCTTTTCTCAATTTGCTAGCGTTTTTTGTAATTGTATGCTCTTTCTTAAATTGCATCATGTTAAGCTCTCTCTACCACCATACATTTTTCACTTTTCAACATCAAAAGTTGTTGGTGAAAATATGAAGGTCTCATAACGCAATTCAAAAGCATAAATAAACAGGTAAAAAACATAAATCACAAAACTGATATTTTACATGTATTTTTCATAGTGTGTTTTTGTCTAAATCACTAAAGTGAAAAAAATAAGAGATCAATTAAAAGTTATTTGGATTATTTTCCATTCATAGATACAGTATGTGTTTTGAGCCAAAATGTTTAAAATAAAGGCTTTTTATTATTATCATTATAAAAATAGTGCACTAAAAATAGACAAAATGCGGAAAAGTGCATAAACTGGTCAGGAATGATTTCATAGAATATTGTCATTGCTTTGTGTGTGTTTTGTCATATCTGTGTACTTATTGTAAGACTTACCCAAATCAGAATATACATACAAGTAGAATCTACATTTCAGTGTGCGTGTATTGCTGCCATGCAAGGAATAAACAACAAACAAAAACAAAAAAAGAAACAGCTCTGCCACGTAAGATACCTCACTGCTAGAGGGTAAAAAGTAAAAAAGTTACATATGTGCCTTTAATTAATGTGGCAATATGCCTGTATTCTGAACTTTTTAAATATAATTTAAATCCCTAACAACTTAGAAACACAACCTATATTTGCATATTTCATATCCTGTACATTTCAAAGTGTTTCATTTACACATGTATTGTGTTTTCATATTGAACGATGGTTTTTAATTTACACCTTTGTATCTCAGTCACAACCTTGGGCATATATAAGCAGACTGTTCAATCCACTTTCAAAATCAAAAGCTTTAATTTTATTACATTTGTAATTTTACATACTGACTTTAAGTTAAAATAAAAGCCTCTAGAAAAAAAATATTCAATTTAAATATCTCTGTACCATTCAGTTTTCAGCCTTTTAATTATTAAGTTTTTATTTTTGTGACTTTTCTTCATCAGTTCAGTCCCTGCTTACAGTATCTCACCTTGATTTAGTTGATTTAGTTGATTTAGTACTCGAAACCAGACAAAATATATCAATGTACATAAAGCACATCCATAATTCATTCACAGGCAATTTCAAAATCTCTTCAACCACAATAATAATAAAAAAGCAAAACTCACAGTATTTCTTAAAGAGCCCATATTATACATGAAATAGGGTCATATTTAGGTTTTAAGGGTCTCCAACAACAGTCTAATATGCATGCAAGGTCAAAAAACACTTTGATGGTCTTATAATCTGCATTTATTTTTACCTAATTATCCCAGCGACTCCCATATGATTTGTTCAGCGATTCATTTGTTCCCAAACCCGTCCTCAGCGCGACGCTAATCTTCGCTGATTGGACCGATGACAGCCTGCTGCAATTGTTCGAAACTGACAGGCTTCAGCGCGAGACAGAGTGAAATGCCCAGCAGCTAATCAACAATATAAAAGTAGTCACAGTGCATACACGCTTTATAGTGTAAGGTGTGGATTTTGGCTGCCAGTGGGTGAATGTAAATACAGACGATGCACTTAAAAAAAACAGACGACAAACTATTTTATTGAGCAAAAACTCCAAGAACTGGCGAGGAGCACGTCACCATCTACCTGCTCTTTTCACACAGACACACACACACACACACACACACACACAAACACCTGCTCCTCCTCCTCCTCCTCCTCCTTAGAAGACACAACACCAATAGAGAGTCCTCAGTCCTCAGTTATATCTGCGACACCCCCGTCCTAACTTTGCTAACGGGTCACTTTTGTTTTCACTTTCGGGTTGAAGGCGGCGTGATCGTCAGTTCAGCTTGCTGAACCGGCCCTGCGCAACACACACACATTATCCTCACCGTTCGCCTAGACTAGAGCGCCAGTTCAGCTTGCTGGGTGCAATTTAGACACCTCCCTTGAACCTGAGCTGAAATATTTAGAAACTTGACCGTTGCATGTGTGTAGAAACAGCTGACGACCCATAAACAAAGCGGCACGCATCGCGTTTTCAACGTGGCTTTACACGCGATATGAGAATATATAAAGTTAACCTGATACAGTACATGCAGTTACAAGTAACAAAACACAACTAAATACATAATTTGCAAGCTAGAGTAAACGAGGCAACAATTTTAATCGCACGTACTTACACTTGTGAAATGGGGGTAGAAACTGATTCATGATGCACTGATCCATGTTCAGACAGTCTTTGCTGATCCTTCCTTTAACAAACCGATGAAGTCTTCTTTTTAAGCATGTAGTTTCCAGAAGCACTCTGGGCTATAATGCTGAGCTTTCATCTTTGGGTAGGCTGTCGATAGTATCCATCTGCACAGCGTGACTTCATTCGAGCAGTGTCTGTGTGTGTGAAACTACTTGTGTTTCGTAGCCGCGTCATCACGAAACACCAATGACTCGTTATCAAGACGACTCGTTTGAAGCACTATGAGTCGACTCCTTTATAGATGAATCAATAGTTTTAAACACTGTACACTTACAAATTTAAGCCTTAGCTGGATATTTCACTTCACTTAGAGCTGTGTTACACACTACATGGAAGGGCATTTTCAAAAACCCATAATATGGGCTCTTTAAAAAGTTCAAAGTACTGTGATTCATCTCATAAACCATTAAGCTGTATGTCATTTGAATGTATGGAATACAGCAAATCTAATTACAAGAAAAATAACTGAATGCCTTAAGTATTATTTTAGTGAGTTTTAGAATTATAGGCCATACGAAAAAAAGCATTTTCCTGACTCTGAAATGCATCTTAATTTAATACTAATTTAAAGTTGAAATCAATCCCATTACACCTCCTCACTGTTCTCTTCTGATCATTTAAAGCATATTGACTATTTTAAACTAATTTCAGCTTCCATCAAACCCACGCTCTCGCTCTCTATCGCCATTCGAGCAAATTGTAGCATAAATCTCTGACTAAATAATGAATAGACATGTCAGCCGATGCTTTCATGCCCTCGCTCTATCTGTATCTGTATCTCTATCTTCAGCATAATCCCCTATCTCTGTCCACAGAACTGTATCTAATGGTCCACCCTGATACCTTGCAGAGACATACAGGAGTGCTCATAAATCTATTCAGGCTTATTTACAGCCTCTGCTGTAGTCAGCGCTTTGAAAGGAACAAATCCTCGGCGTTGCCTTTGCCATCTGTGGACTTCTCTAGCCAGTGCCATTCTGCTGGCCTACTCGCTGGCCACCAATGGGACTCATTGTTGACATGAGCTGTGGTTTCTTGTTTAAATGGTTTGTCTGGTAGTCATTTTTGACATCCTTGATTTTGATGGGGAGAGTTATGGTTATGTTAGGCCCGACTCTGCAGTTATACTGTAATGATTCCTAGAATGACAAAAGTTAAAATCATCTTAAGATAGGCTGTAAGTTAATCAGTTTCTTAAGATAAATTCTGAGAAGTTTAAATGTGCAATTCTTGAAATAAAAAAATTTTTATCTCAGATTTGTCTTTAAGAAGATCATCTTTAAAAAAAAAAAAAAAAGCTAATGAGCAAAAATATTTTCATAATAAAAGATTGTCGGCTCATTTCATTACAAATTTTAATACAATTTTTTACACAATTTTATTACAATAATACAATTAAAGTATAGCTACTACAAATCCTTTAAGGCTACATTTTAATTGTATACATTTCTTGGCTGGAGATGACACTGGGACCTGGGCCAGCAATCTGGAGCTGGAGCCTGTGCTGTAGGCCTGGAGCCTACACTTTTCTGGCGCCGTAGGGTTAGAGGCAAGACTAGGCCTGCGCTCTGGGGGTGGAGAAGACCCTGAGCCAGCACTCTGGAGCTGACATTGGTCCAGCACTCTGGAGCTAGAGCTGACACTTGCCCTGTGCTCTAGGGCTGGAGTCTACACTGGGCCTGCACTCTAGGCCTGGAGACTACTACCTGGAGAAGCACCATATTCTGTCTAGCTGACTGAAAATTTGAAGGAATTGGCTGTCGGCTCTTTTGGCCAATATATTGCAGTCCAGTCCCATGTGTGTCACACGAGCAGCCTCTTGTCGTTTTCGTTGTGCTCTCCTTTTCATGTCCTCTATGGTGTGTTGATAACTAGGAGAGAAGAGTGTTGAGACCTCCTGTCTTTTGAACTCCTTGTGTAGACCCTCAAAACTGGACAGTACATCCTTTTCGATAGAAGGAACTTGCCTTGCGCTGGTGGGCTTATCTCGCATGTAGGGGGTCAGCAACATCTAAAAAAGATTGTGTATTTTTAGTGTGATCTTTAATAAGATGTGTCAACACCATCTCTCTGCAGTTCGTGGCTCATTTAGTGGCTAATTCATATGAATTTGAACAATCACATTTATACATTTTAGTACAATTTGCTGATCCCAAGATAAAGGTTGGGTTTAGGGATGGGGTTTAGGAGCACACCTCCTGTTTATATGTATAAAAACATACAATTTTTAAATAATATAAATTCATAAAAAATTTTGAACAATTTGCAAAATAGTTATGTTTCCTTGTAAAATTGGTCTGGATGTGGCTATGTCTCAGATTCAGTCAACTCTATTTCAAGATGTGAGCCAACAGTCCAAATCAATTAGAGTACATATATTTAAAGGTGCAGTAGGTGATTGTCTTCAGAAACATTTTTTGTTGTGCTGGTTGAAAGTCTCTTCACATTGCAATAGTAATGATTAATGATCTAAATGTATTTATATGTATATTTTTATTCTGGGTAAGGCATAAGACAAAAAAATGTTCATCCAAAATATGAAAGTAGTATTAAAAATAGTTGGGCCTATAATCCCCCTATTTGTGATAAGTAGCCCAAACTAGGGCTGCACGATTAGTCGAAAAAAGATCACGATCTCGATTCGACCCTACACACGATCTTTATTCAGCTTTACTACGATTCAGCCAATTATATTTTCAAGGTCAGGAGAGAAGCTTAAAGGCAGTCGCACAAGTCTTCACAGGAACATGAACACCTTCAAATGGCGTTAAAAGTGTCATACTATATTTATAAGGTATAATTCACCCAGAAATGTCATTTCTGTCTTCATGTAATGATGTATTTGCGGCCACAAAATCACGCGTGAGCTGACCACGAGCTACCGAGAACACGTGCATGCAGCACGCCAATGACAGCTACTTTAGTGAACAAAACCTGCATAGGCTGTGAATAACAAGTAATAAAGTTGTAAATAACGTTCAGTTTGTTGCACAAAGCGATCATTTGAGAGCCGCGCTGAAAGAATGATTTGCATGTGTGTTTTATCACAGTGACGGCAGCCATGAGCCGCACTAGGAAGTGAAACTGAAACTGGCAGCACATCATTCAAATGATCATAACGCATTTTACAGTTATGATTACGACAAGCATTTGATATGTTTTTTCCTTCATAGCTAACACATGTGTTGTGCATGGAAATAAATGTTTTGCAGTGTCAGTTTAGCTACTCTAGCTTATATAATGTTGAATATAATGCAAGAAGACATCTGATAATGACAAATGTCTGGTTTTACCAGTGAAAATAAATGGTCGAATAATGCTGTCAGTGACAAATGACAAGCACATGTCTTAAACATAATAATTCAATTGTATGATTATGAATAGTTGTATTCTGATGTCATCATTTTACTGTGAATTAAAAAACAGGACATATTGAAAGTCTGTTCAAGTCCACCATAATTACTGTACAAAATTTAGCATTTTAAGCAACAGTAGACCTACACATAGGCCTAATATTATTATTGTTGTTTTACCACATCGTCACTTTAGATTTATAAGGTTCTATCTGACATTTTTGTCAAAATTGAGTTATTGACATATTCTTATTAAATGACAACTTATTGTTTACATTTTAAGACTTTTTAAAAAAACAAATGTTGCACACATACTGTTTGCTATATGGAATGCAAAAACTTTGAAGCTCAATATCTCAAAATCATTCAGAACGCAGATAGAACCTTATAATTCCAAGGTGACGATATGTTTGAGAATTAACAATAATAATAGCCTTCTCATATTAACCTTTATTTTACATCTAAAGAATCAGCCCTAGCCCAAACTGTCTGTCAGCAAATGTAGATTTGTACAACTGCGCATCTCTGTTCATGCAGATCCGCCGATGCACATGCACACACGCCACCGTCACATTAAAAAATGTATTAAAATCCTGAATCAGTATTGGAGTTAACTTTTGCATGCTGGAGAAATCATGACAACATGGCTAAAGTATTTCTTTTAGACAAGTAATGTTCTGTTTTTAAACTATTTTAGTCAAGCAAAGCTTAGATTTATTATTTACGGATGGGTTATATCAAAGTCCCTTTAAGGCAAGTCATTTCACTTGGTGGCCATCTTTGAAACCCTTCTCGGGCAGTATGCTCGGGCATTGTGTTTGAATGGGGAAACATCTCCATTCTCCAAAACTACTTGCCAAGCTTACGATTACATTTCATATTATGAATAACTAATAAAATTAAACAATAACTGTCTATTTAGTTTCATTTCTAAATGTTCGTATCACACAAAATCTGCAGAAACTCACGTCTAGTCCAAGCCCCTCCCCTGGAGAATTGTCATTCTATAACGATCGCTGATTGCCTCCTGTACCAGAAGGCAGGCTTTATTCACCATATAGCGATCGCTGATTGGCTCCTGTACTAGAAGGCGGTGCTTTATTCGCCATATTGACTGTTACACATTTCCCCATTCAAAAGTATACGAGTGACAAGTCTTGTGTATTCTAGAGTCTTTGGTTATATGCACAGAAGTGTTGTTCAGCCACTGAAATCTTCCAGTGAAAGATTGATGTGACTATTTTAAATTTTATAAGGGAACTTTTACAGCATTGATAATGTAGATTTTTATTTTGTTTAACAACAAAATATAAGTAAATAGCGCTATTCTGCCTAGCCTGCTATATTGAGGTGATGTTTTATATTCACATTGGTTCATTTTTGAACAATGACAGCCTGTGCTCCTTATATTGTTTACCAAGTTTCTCTGAATATTCGATCTGAAATAGCATGTATGTGTGGTTTAGTAACAAGTATAAATCATGCACACCGCCAGCCAAACTCTAAGTTTACAGTAGTCGGTTTAGGACAAAGCGCATGAGACTGAGACCAGCAATCGTTGCATGCATGAAATATTGCACATTATGACAAGTTTTGCTTGCTACACAACTGAAAACGTGCTAGATATTATACTATAAAGTTTTCTAACTGGTGAATGACATGATCTAGTGGGTCATTTTTAATGTGCGCGTTCATGGGATTTCAGGAGGCGTGGCTTTGGACGGCAGGGAAGGGATTGTATTTGAAAGAGAACCAATTAGCATTTGGGCAGATCACCAACTGCACCTTTAACTTATTAGAGGAAATAATTGTATGAGTCACTGAGCAACTGTTCAACTAAATACAGGAAAATCAAACATACTCTTTGAGAGTGCGATGAGGGAATCACTGGAGATTTTTTTGGGCTGCACTGGTGTCCACTACAGTACTGGTGGTCAATGAAGACATGATGATTTGTCACATCTCCTTTAAACTTCTTACTGGATGAACCCTCAGAAGCGGGATTCTCCACAGAAAGTGTGCGTCCAGAGTAAGGCTGTTTTTTAGCCTTGGTGAGCTCATCCTTTCTGGAGGGGGTAACCAGCGACACCTGAAAAATTTTGTGTATTTTTATTATCTTAAAGTCCCCATGAAATCAAAACTAACCATATGATTTTGTTAGCTCACATTGCTAGTTTTGTGGTGAATGAATAATCTGTGCATGTCATTAAGAAAAAAAAAGTTTGCACTTCTAATCTTAAATTGAAAGCTGAACATGCACTTCCTGTTTTTTTTTTCAGTTAATTTGTCAGATTGCATATATCTTAGCAAATGGACGTGGCTAACATATTTAATAACGCTGCTCCAACGCTCAGTTTTGACAACAAACAGAAATGGTGAGGAGGAGGTGTTTGTTAGGTTGTAATGACACTTTTTCTTATCTTTCTGAATGAAACGCCTACTTTCCTACATCCTCGCAGTAAAAAAAACAAGCCACGCCCACAGTTTTCTCATTTAATATTCTCTAAGAACTGTCAACTGACAATACAAAAAATAATAATGGTCGCAGCTTCATGGAGACTTTAAGTAAGATTTAACTATGCCTCAGATGCAATCATCTCTTCTGAACCAAGCATTAGTCAGGAAAACCAATCATACCATCCTGGGGCGTTTTCTCTTCTTTGCACTGTCAGGATCTCGTGGGCTTTCAAGAACACTCAGAACTGGAGTTTTTGTCCCAAGTTTGAAGCAGTATTTGGTGGACTCTGAGAGTCTCTGACGTAGTGAAGAACCTTTAAAACGCTCAGAGGACTCATCATGAAATTCTGCACTTGGTGGAGCATTATTCTGCATGGTGATCTGATCCATGTTGGGAATTCAAGACGTCAACACACATAAACCAAAAGAGCTTGCTAAATCAACCAGCCACAATTTCTGCTTTCTTCACACCACTGTTCTAAAGTTTACACGTTCACCTGCTAAAGCATTCTACTGTCGCCATGACAACTGAAGCTACTGCACAGCCATATACATATTCCATAGACTAGATCAGTGGTTCTCAAACTGTGGTACACTATCAGAAATAAAGGTACACGAGCTGTCACTCTGGTGGTACCTTTTAAAAAGTTACACGTTTGCACTTAAAGGGTGCATATTTGTACTTCAAAAGTATATATTAGTACCTAAAAATTTTAAGAGGAATACTTTTGTACTTTTTAGGTTCTAATATGTACCATTGAGGTATTAATATGGACCTTTTAGGTACAAATTTGTACCTTTTGTCACCCCAGTGACAGCTTATTTATTTCTGAGAGTACGTGTACCACTAGTGGTATACCAGGATTCCTTCTAGTGGTACACAGAGGAATCCAATATGTCATGTACATGCAACATATATTTCAAAATTTATCAAAAATGCTTTATATATGCATATGACATATAGCCTATATTTATGAGGTCCAAGCAACATTTCCAGGTTTTGATGAATATAGACTATAGGTTAACACTTTACATTTAAGTACAGGAGTTTTTTTTTTTTTTACTTTTTAAGAACAGTAGCCTACCATTTTAATTAACTTTTAAAAGCACATTTTAATTTAAACGTTGACATTTTATTTTATTTTATTTTACTTTTTTTTTTTTTTTTTTACATATAAGAACAGTAGAACAGTTAATGTTCAAACTATTTATAATGTTTATAATTGCTGATAGTAATAAATATACTTAAAAAAATTGTAAATCTGCCACGTTTTTTAAACTGTGCAGAGCTGTAGATGCTTTACTGTACCTACTACGCTACTGTATTTCAATACTGGTCATTATGGTGGTACTTGGAGGGACAATCTTTTCTGAGGTGGTACTTGATGAAAAAAGTTTGAGAATCATTGTACTAGATAATATAGATAATAGATAGATAATGAGAAAACTTTACCAAATGTTTTTATATTTCAAGTTGTCCTGTACTTTCTAATAGTGTAAACATGTAAATGGTTGTTTGTTTAAAGTTATTTCCCCTGATTTATAAAAACTGTGTTAATATTAACATCAGACCAGTGGAGGGACTCCAAGCCCTCATTTGGAATTATGAATAAAGATATACTGTATGTTTTGTATATGCACAGATTGTACAAAATAATTATCTTTTTGAAAGCTATCATTGTACTTGGTATACAATATATTGTTCTTAGGGGTGCAACAGTGGCTCAGTGGGTAGCACAAAGGTCAGCACAGCTTTAGCTTTAGCACAGCAAAAAGGTCACTGATTCGAGCCTCGACTGGGTCAGTTGGCATTTCTGTGTGGAGTATTTTATGAACAGCATTTTTTTGTAGCAGTTAAAGGGAGAGTATACCCAAAATTGAAAATTCTTTCACCATACTCACCATACACCTATTTCACGAGTTCACACTTGCAATAGTTTCAGAATAAAGTGTATTTGGCGTGCTGTCTGGGGAGAGGGCTCTGAGCTCGGGGAAGACACCCAAACTCGAGTTATTCCCCTTATCAGGAAACAGAGAGGAATTTGGATTCGAGCGAAGTATCTAGCCCGGCCCCAGAACGCTCCCCCCGGGATTGTAATGCTTAAGAGGTGAGGTGACGGGGTGGTGGAGGGATACTAAAGTTGTAAGATGCTGCAGGTAAGACAGCTTTGGTATATATAGGGGTTTGGTCAAGAACTGATTGGATAATAGAATAATTGTCAATGACGTATTTGATACTGAAACTTCTGCGCATGCTCCTCCCGAAATTTGTTTATAAAACATCACTCAAAACCCATTTGAGTTTCTTTTTCTGTTAAACACAAAAGACGATATTTTGAAAAATGCAGGTAGCTGGCATCTATTTACTTCCACAGTAATTTAAAAATAAAAATGGAATTTAATGGCAGCCAGCAACCAACATTCTTCAAAAAATGCTCTTTTGTGTTCAACTAAAGTATGAAACTCTTAAAGGTTTAAAACCACACGAGGGAGAGTGAACAAGTTCAGTTTTAGGTGATCTATTCCTTTAAGACAGTGTTTCTCAACCATGTTCCTGGAAGATTATCAAAACTTCATGTTTTGGATGTCTCATTTGTCTTCCATAACAGGTCTTTTAGTCTCTGATAATTAGCTGATGATCTAAATCAGATGTGTTTGGTTAAGGAGACATGCAAAATGTACAGAGCTGGTGGTCCTACAGTAACGTGGTTGAGAAACACTGCTTTAAGATAAAAATTTAAACAATAACGGATTCAACAACACATACATAAAACACAAAGTTCTTATGGAAACTATAATGCTGCTAAAACAATAAATTTTTTGATGTCTTCTCATGTACTAAAGTACACATGGGTGGCATGGTGGTTAGCACTGTCACCTCGCATCAAAAAGGTTGCTGGTTCGAGTCCCGGCTGGGCCAGTTGGCATTTCTGTGTGGAGTTTGCATGTTCTCCCCTTGTTCGTGTGGGTTTCCTCAGGGTGCTCCGGTTTCCCCCACAAGTCCAAAGACATGCGGCATAGGTGAATTGGGTAAACAAAATTGGCCGTAGTGTATGTTTGTGTGTGTGAATGAGAGAGTGTATGGGTGTTTCCCAGTACTGGGTTGCGGCTGGAAGGGCATCCGCTGCGTAAAACATATGCCATAATAGTTGGTGATTCATTCTGCTGAGGCGACCCCTGATACATAAGGGACTAGTGAATGAATGAATAAAGTACACATTATAAGAAATTATATTAGAACTTTGGAGTAACAAGCTATATTTTCATGGTTTTGTGTATAATAAACAATAGCTGATTTAACAATATATACATAAAACACACAGTTTCTATGGAAATTATAGTGATGTTAAAACAACAAAGATTTTGTGATGCCTGAGAGTCTGAACCAATCAGATCTTGCTCATTTAGACATGTCTATCATTTATATCACAAGAAATTTTGATTTTTGAAGATGCTTCATTTAACTTCATTAAGGTTTTGTGTCATGCTGAGCAAGGTGTTGTAAGATAAACTTCTTATTTTTACAAAACATATTGCAGCAATAAAGGCACGTATTGTAATATATACTGTATTTTCTTGTAATAATCTGAGATATATGTTCATGTATCATATTTTCTGCATTATGAAGAAATATATTTTGTGTTTCGTCAATTGCCTGGGAGTGTGCAGCATCATAACAGTGACCAACAACAACCTGCCCAACAAAACCATAATCATTACAGATTACTGTACACTGAAGTACCATATTAATTTACAAACAGTACATATATCATAAAAAACTAATCTTGTGCAACTGATACTCTGAAGATACCCTGATTTTAGGTCACAGATTTGGCTGTTAGTGTTAGGATGCATGTGGACTTAAAAGGTGTTTCACAAGATATCCATGTACCACCAAACCAAACTTAAATTAGACAGGTATATTTTTTAGGTCAAAAGTAGATTGGGGCTCAACATTAATCTATTTATTTTCAATCATTAGAATATTAAGTAAAGATCATATTAATATGACCATGTTAAAGATTCGTTTTACTGAGTAACGTAAATTCATTCATTCATTTTCTTTTCGGCTTAGTCTCTTTATTAATCAGGGGTCGCCACAGTGGAATGAACCGCCAACTTATCCAGCATATGTTTTATGCAGCGGATACCTTTCCAGCTGCAACCCAACACTGAGAAACACCCATACACCTTTGCATTTACACACATACCTGTACACTACGGCCAATTTAGCTTGCATTCACCTGCCCAATTCACCTGCATGTCTTTGGACTTGTGGGGAAAACCGGAGCACCCGGACCACCCACGCGAACACAGGGAGAACATGCAAAGTCCACACAGATATGCCAACTGACCCAGCTGAGACTCGAACCAGCAACCTCTTGCTGTGAGGCGATCGAGCTTAAGCTAAATTTGACAAGTGTCACACCCAGTCTGTATGTTTGTTTTTGTCATGTGACCTTCCCCATGTGCTCCTTTGTTCAAGTTCCTGCCATTTGTTAATGTTCATCAGCTTCACCTGTGTTCAGGGCCGGAGCAAGCTGAACTGCTGCTCTAGGCAAAGGACTGTCACGCCATCCTCAACCAGTGTTGCCAGATGAAGCTGACTGACTCCAGCACCAAAACTATCCAAAACCAACCTAGTCATCTGGAAATCACTCTCTGTGGGGGGTGGGAGGTTTGTGATGGTTGCGGACCGCCCTCACTGTTATGCCGCCCTAGGTGGTTGCCTATGTTGCCTCTATGGACGCGCCGGCCCTGCCTGTGTTCATTCCCTGTGTGTAATTATTGTCATCATATTCCTGTGTATTTATAGTTCCTGTGTTTAGTTAGACATCGTCCGGTATTCTCTCTGTTGATGTCTGCAGACGGAGAGCCACCCGCGGAACACCACCGAGCAGGAGGAGCTCAACCATCCGTCTGACCAGGTGTGTGAGCCGGCAACAACGCTAGATGTGGGAGTCCTGGTGGACATTGAGGAACCGAGTGAGAGTCCCATCCACCTACTCACAGCAGAGGGTGAGCTGGCCCTGGACCCTGAAATGCTGCTCATTGACTTCTGGAGTGAAGTCACGCCCCTCCTGCTGTTCCCAGACAGCCCTCCAGCCCTGTTCATCACAGAGGACGATAGCTCCAGAGTCATGAGCAGCAAACCCCACCCAACCCGCCCTCTTCACCTCCGATGACGTCAACACCCACAACCATTCTGCCTGCTCCAGTGCTACTTCAGTCAGCCAGTCCCCCAGCCTCATGTGTGGAGGTATCCCTGAGGGCCTGCCTACCTGTTTTGCCGGCCAGAGGTTGTCGCTCGATGTCTTCTCCACCCTCCGTGCTACGGACTCCGCCTCAGCTCTCCTCCTTCATCTCCTCCTTGGACCATCAGCCCACCGGCTCCACCAGGCTCCCTTGTACCCCCGGCTCCGCCTTGATCAGTCGTCTCCCTGCTTCCACCTCTGGACTCCGCTCCTCCGACTGTGCCTCATCCCTCCATTCAGCCAGCTCCGTTGAGCTCCTCCTTCCCTCCAGCTACGCCTCAGTCCTCTGTTGCTCTGGCTCCACCACGGGCATCTGGACCTGTGTCGTCGCTTTGGTCGGGTGAGCCTTCCGCTCCATCTCGGGCCTCCGGGACCTTGACGTCATCTTCGCCCTATGGCTCTCCTTCTTTTCCTTGTGCTCCACCTCCAGCTGTGGCGTCTCCCACGGCTGGCGACCACTCCTCCTTCTGGCTGTGTGACCTTCCCCATGTGCTCGTTTGTTCCAGTTTCCACCATTTGTTAATGTTCATCACCTTCACCTGTGTTCATCCCCTGTGTGTAATTATTGTCATCATGTTCCTGTGTATTTATAGTCCCTGTGTTTAGTTAGTCATCATCCGGTATTCACTTTGTTGATGTCTGCTTTCACCCCATGTTCTTCCTGTGTCTGTCCATGTAAGTGTATTGATTATAAATATACATGTTTTGATAATACTGAGATCCTGTGCCTACCTGTAGTGAACCAGGCGTGACAACAAGAAGATTTTATAAACATTTATTTATATTAATAATAAGCTGTCAAACTTAGTTTTTATTACATTTAAAATTACTAAAAAAACATGCTAATAATAATTATATATAGTTGAAGTCAGAATTATTAGCCCCTCTGTTTATTTTTTCCCCCAATTTCTGTTTAACACATTTCTAAACATAATAGTTTTAAGTAACTCATTTCTATTAACTGATTTATTTTATCTTTGCCATGATGACAGTAAATAATATTTGACTAGATATTTTTCAAGACACTTCTGTACAGCTTAAAGTGACATTTAAAGGCTTAACTAGGTTAATTATGTTAACTAGGCAGGTTAGGGTAGTTAGGCAAGTTATTGTATAAGGATAGTTAGTTCTGTAGACTATTGAAAAAAATATTTAGCCCTTAAGGGGCTAATCATTTTGACCTTTAAAATGATTTTTAAAAAATTAAAAACTGCTTTATTCTAGCCGAAATAAAACAAATAAGACTTTCTCCAGAAGAAAAAAATGTTCTCAGACATACTGTGAAAATTTCCTTGCTCTGTTAAACATCATTTGGGAAATTCTTAAAAAAGAAAAATAAATTCAAAGGGGGGCTAATAATTCTGACTTCAACTGTGTGTATAAATATATATTCTACAGAATAATAAGCATGCAGTTCTTTGTTATATACAGTATAGATAATTTTACAGAGAGTTAACAGTTCACAACTGTTAATCGGTTGACAAATAGGCGAAAAAAAAAAAAAATTTAACACCAATTTTATGCAATTTCTAGAATATAAAAAAATATTTTTATTTATGTAGTTTGAAGTTTTGTGTTTAAAAAAAAGACTAAAATGCTGGATTCCCAATCAATAATAGTGTTATTTCAGCTAATGGTTTTTCAAGAAGTTGAAATAAACAGCGAATGTCATCTTTTAAAAGGGTCTCTCATTTTTTTAATGAATGCATTCACTGTTTTCAGTTTTTTTTAGCCTTTACCAGAACTGTACCATAAAAGTGTCCTATGATGTGACATAGCAACAATTAAGAAGAACTACTCCTAATATATTTATACAATTATATAACGTTATTTATATAATATTAGGAATAATATGTTTTTTCTCCATCACTTATACTTGTTGGAAATTTTCAATAAATAGTGGTGTCACACCAAAGAACAACAAAACAATTTATAGTGGTCCCAAATATTAATATATAAATATAATAATATTTAAATATGTCTAAAAAAAATCTGAGACAAAATCTTCATAGCCTTAATTCTGAATCTTCACTTCATGGGGTCTTTCAATGGGATCCTTCAACTAAAATGACATTTTTCAATAGAATTTAAAATGAGCATAGTGTCAAACCAGACGATATGGATTTTAGTGACAAAACGTATCAAGTACGCTCTCAAAAATATATAGATGAAAAAAAGATTGCCATTTACTAAAATATTTAGATTTTTCTTTTTAATTAAAAAAACTAATTTATTGAATATACTTAAGGATTTTTCTCAAGCAGTTAAACCATTTACAGCATTTTAAATGATGATAATACTAATTATATAAATTTTTTTCTTGTGTGACACAGTGAAAGAGAAATGTCACATCAAAAACCTATTTGCACAAATAATAAAGTCGCTTATAAACAATAGACGACATTTGTAAGATATCTGAATATTTTAGCAAACCCGTATGATTGATTAAACCAAAAGACAGCTGAGAGAAAGCTCACAACATAATTAATGAAATACTGTCAGAGAAAATTATTCTCAGGTCATTGCATGTTAATCTCTATTGACAGGCACAAATTTCCAAGTAATATTTCACTTGGTCACAGCTGTATTTCAGCAGGGCTTGTGGCCTAGTGAAAAAAAGGGTCAAGTGACGCCCCTGGTTCTTTTCAAAGACAATGCATTGATGTGGCTAGATGAAAGAACAGAAGCTTTCTCACAGTGAAATCGAGCCTGCTAGAAATTAGCCTTGTCATTAATTAGCTCTTTCCTCATGCGGATACCAACAAAAAAACAATCAGTGCTCTGTTTCTGAAGTATTGTTACCAAATACTGCAGGGAATTTAAGGAAAAAATTCTCGACTGCAGACAATCAGTCTTTCATTGTCATCTCTGACAGCTCTCTTGTCTGAAATGTGACATTTGACCTAATAAATAATAATTAGGTAATTAGTGCTGTCTACATGTCTCTGTGATGTCCTGAACCTGCCCTTTGTATTGGCAGGCACATGTTCATTTCATGACCGGATCAAAGTGAATTTTGGTGACATCTTTTATTTCATTATCTCAATTGTTTTGGACTGTATTGTTCAATTATAGATGTGAACTTGTTTCAATTTTTTTTTATTTGTTCTCTCAGCATCTGTCATTCAAATAAAAATAAAAAACAGGGTCCTGATTGCCTTGTTGCACTGAAAAAAATAATTCAAAGATGATTCCTTGGATTTACTCAATTTTTTTTACGTCAAGTGGTTCAACACAAATAAATTGTTTGCAACAGTTTTGCATACAACACTTTTTTCAGTGTGCTTAGATAAGGCCATGTTAAAATGATTTATAAACAACAACATTTTACTTTTCTAAATAATACATTGACACAAAAAATACTCTGGTTAATAATGATGGGTTCCACACAATTCCTTCATGTCGTCCAACACAAATCGATTAAGTTAACTTAAATGTTTTACAATGTTTACGTTACGTTTTAAGTGAACTGAACATAAGACAATTAAGTTGTCTCAAAAAACATCTAAACAATTATGTTGTTTCTACTCATTTTAAATAAGTAATTTGAACAAGAAGCAAAAGTCATTTTTGAGTGTATCTATTTTTAGTCACTGGACATTAGAATGTGTAAATGTTTAAAGAAACATATAGATTTGTTTTGTTTTAATTATTTATGATTTTAGAATTATTTCATAAATTTTAAACTTGGTTAAGGAAATAAAGTGAGAAACTGCGTTGTTTTTTGACAGATTTAAAATTACAGCAGAAATGTCTGGGATCATTTGACAATAGTAAGACCTTGGAGTTAAAATGATTAAGAATGACTGATTTAATGGTATAACACAGTGAGCGGTTTATTGGAAATCTTGACATTTTCATTAGTTCTCCTAGAGAAATCAAATCATATCTGATTTGTCAGCAAATAATGAATCGTGTTATTCAATTTGCACATTTCCAGGGTGAAAGATCTCGTCATGAATTAGTCATCTCTACTTCTCTTTTTGTGACAGAGAGGAAAGACAGTCAGATATTTTGAAGTGACTCAAGGCTGAGTAAACATTCTGGACAAATCCTGTTTAATTATTTATTTATTTTCTTTACTTACACTCTAAAAATATTGGGTTTTTGTAACCCTACTAAAACTAAACTAAACATAATTCACAACAACATTATATTTAATTATGGATGAGAAACACAGGAGAAACCATTTTTGCAGCATAAAAGTTCTTTTTTATTTTAGTTGATATTTTTTTATTGAAAAAAATCTATGTTAGTGAAATCTTATTTTGTTGTGATTACCATCTTTTAGGCTGAAAGATGAAACCATTTTGAACGATGTAAAAACACAGTGACTTCTAGACAGTTTTGGGGAAAACACAACACAGCGGGGTTAGTTGTAACAGGGTGTTACATATAAGCCCTCACTGTTGGACACCAATTAAACAAACAAGGTTATTTTTTAATGTTGAGTGTAATGTTGAGAACTTTTTATATGAAAAAAAAGGTTTTTAAAAGTAAATATAAATTTTATTATACAGGTGGGGTAAATATTAAAATTTTACTCCTGGCACTTTTGACAACACTGCACAGAAACCATAGTTCCGACGATCATACTTTCAGTGCTCACTTGTAGGAGAGGCTTGTGTTGTTGGTAAAACAAACATGGTTTGTCTAATTCACTTACTTTGTTCATTATTTGGCCAAAACCAAAAACATGTTCTTTGTGCCCCGCTGTCCCCTAAGCTTCTTTTTTTGCAAAGTGCCACTGCCCTACAAAAATGTCAAAATCTTCAATGTTCATCTGAAACAAAGTCACCTGCATACTGGATGGGCTGAAGGTGTGTAAATCTTGAACCAAAGCTTTAAGCACATTTCTAGCCTACTTATATTCCTTTAGTCTGTTGCTCAACTGCTTCCTGACATGAAGAAACAGTCCCGAAAATTTCCACCAAAATAAGGTGGTAGAGAGCGGTTAGGGCGTGCGTGTTAAGCACATCTTAAAAGTAATTTCAGACAATAATGGGCAGTGTGTTCAGACGCCCTCTTCTTGCACAATCTGACGCTACAGGAAGAAGCGAGCCTGGGCTGCCTGTCCTGCCGTTTTCAAGCTCAGCCAATCCTCAATGTGCGAGGGGCTTCAGCATCATGATATTTAACACACCCACCCCGAACATCCGACCGAGGTATTTCCTCAAGCGCCTGTCAACGAGCAGACATCACCTTCACGAGAGCTGGACGAGCAGCAGGAAACGCTGAAACTTTCTCCAGATATCACATTTGTCGACGGACGGAAGGAGGTGCGATGCCACACTTTCTCGAGACCTGCCAAGGCTGCCATGCGTCTCGTCGTGTTCCCCGACTGAACAGCCCCGATTCTTTCACACCGGATAAGAGGAGCGAATGAACTTGAACAGCTGTGAAAGACATCTCGTGCGCTGTATGAATAGCGGCAGATGTTTTCTTCGCATGCCGAAATGGACATCGCGAACGCGCACTTTTCTGGATAGTCTACTGTATCCGACGAGGCTTGACTTGTTCACATTTCGCAGATATCTGCAGCATACGAGCTATTAAATGGTCAAACAGACTATGAGTGACTATGTCGCGTCTCGTCAACTGACCGCACGGGAGGAATTTAATCGCGAGCGCACGTAAATAACTGGATTATTGTTTGGCATGGATGTACACGAGCGCTTCGCCGAATAAACCCTCATCTCTGCCCTTAAACTGGCACATGAAAACACAGACGTTCCATGCGTTCCCCTCCTAAAATTGGGAGCCCGTGTTTTATGTACTGTTGGCGATGTAGTGCGCTTGCTCACTTTTATCCCTGACATTCCAAACAAGTCGTTTCTCGAACGCGAGAGCCTGAAGATGATCCTCTTTAGAAAATTCCGCGTCTTGATTTTGATGGTGTTTCTTATAGCCTGCTCCATGCACATTATGATAGACTTGTTACCGAAGCTGGAGAGACGGAGCGGTAGCGCGTGCTCGTGCTCACACACACCCAGCGAAGAGCCGCAGAACTGGGCTAAGCATCGAGCCAAGCCGGGATCAGAGTCCGGCTGGCCTAATAAACACACACTCCGAATACTTCAAGACTTCAGCAACGAGCCCAGCTCCAACCTGTCCTCTCACTCGCTGGAAAAGATGATGGTTGGGGAGAGAGCCGAGGCTTTGAAGAGATTTGAGCAGCTGACAGGTGACGAGAGGAGGCTCGCGACGCGGGACTCTGCCTTGAAGAACGCAGCGGTCAAGGGTTCGAGGCTCTCGGCGCTGTTTGAGCATCCTTTATACACCAGGCCGTTGCCTCCTTTAACTGACGAAGACACTTTATTCAATGTCAACACTGATATACGATTTGACCCTAAAGCTGCGGAGAATCCAGAGTGGTAGGTTGAGAAGCTGTTTCTTTTCCACAAAAATTAAGTACATACTCTTCAGTGGATACAAACAGCTGTTCCCCTCAAATAATACTGATTTCTAGCACATAATAATAATAAAAAAGTTATTATTTTATTACTAGTGTTATTATTGTATTATTACCATTTTTGATAATTAAATTATAAATACATGTGTAATAATTGTTTATTATTTTAGATTGATAAAACTACTATGATTATGCTATGATTTAAAATAAAATACATTATATAGTAGTTAAGTTAGTATTGTATAGCAATTGCAACCATCATTATTATTGTTGTTGTTATTATTGCTATGCATTTAATTTTAAAAACTTTAAAACACAAATACACAGAATCATCTATGTTATATGCATTTGTTAAATGGCATTACATTTAACACATTCTGTATTTTCATAGGAATGGGGAAGGTAAAGATGGGGATTATGCACCTACGGGTGAGATGTCTTCAGACTCCTACCCAAACTGGCTCCGCTTCCACATTGGGATCAACCGGTATGAGCTTTACTCCAGGCATAACCCGGTTATTGACGCAATGCTGAAGGATCTGGTTTCGCAAAGGATCACCAGTGTTGGTGAGTTAATATTTGAGATTGCACAACAATTAGTACAAAATGAGCAGCACTAGAGTTAAACGCCATTCAGGGAATTGATTTTGTTGGTACAGTTGTGACGCTGATTCGAGTGCAGATTTAAATAGATTCTTTGAACGAAGTTTCTTCAAGATAATGGCTAGACTCTTCCTGCACTCTGTCTGCAGATGCATCAATAAAATTGGACTGAGATTCACTGCTAGTGGATTCCAGCAGGGTAAATGAATGAGAAGAGCGTGCAATTTAGACTTAATCAAACACCATGCTGTGGAAAAGTATCTCCTGCTAGGCATGCATATCGTCAAGAAGAATTTTGCTTGATGGGATGCGTTTATGTGAAGCTCCAAGGTCAATCTCAACTTATTACATGGCTCTTCTGAATTCTTGAATCTGATTGGATGATCACTTTAAATTGTGGGCAGAATAATTTTGTATCTTTAACAAGAAACTGTATATTTGACAACTGTCCCTGACATCCAAACTATCTCAGATTCTTCTGGGATAAAATAATTCCTCAATTCAACATTATTTATTCTATTTATTACCTTATTTGCTATACCTGGGTCATAGAGAAGACACCTGATTTTGGTGTTTGTTTCAAACATAATATACACATGACCGGTCAAAAGTTTGGGGTCAGTAGGATTTTTTAATGTTTTAAAATAAGCTTATCCTGCTCACCAACGTTGCATTTATTTCATCAAAAATACAGTACAAATTGTAAAATTGTGAAATGTTATTGCACTATAAAATAAGTGTTCAAAAGTAGTTTCTAATTTAATTTAATCATTTATTCCAGTGATTTTACAGATGAATTTTCAGCTTCATTACTCCAGTCTTCAGAGTCACACGATCCTTCAGAAATCACTCTAATATTGATGATAATAATAATAATAATAATAATTATTATTATTATTATTATTATTATTATTAATGGTAATAGTAATAAAAGCGATTATGACTGGAGTAATAAATTAATTTGAAACTACATACAATAAGAAAGCAATTATTAAAAAATGTAATAAATATTTAACAATTAAAAAAAATTCCATTTAATGAATGCTGATGAATCATTGATAAACAGATTAATTTTATTAAAAAACAAACATGAAAAAAACTGACCCCAAACTTTTGTATATATTTTTTATTTGAAATCTTCATAGATATCATATTGAATGCAAGTACATTGTCTGTTGTAGCATTTGAAATAAATAAATCATCAAAATATGGGTGAAATAATTTCACCGTCATTAAGTGTATACTGTATATAGTTATAAGAAAAATATACAGTGTAATTATTCTGACCCATTCTTATTCAATATATAAAAGAATAAAAGATCATACTAAACTTTATTATTTTACTTAAGTGATTAAAAGCTTCTTACTGCCAAATGGCGTTCTTGAAGGATAGTGATAAATTAAATTAAAATGACATTTAATTAGTATTTTGACCGATGCACTCTGACCCTTAAATGAGTATTTGGTCAAAGTTTATTTACAGGTACAATTCTCACTATTAACAAACCATTAACCATGACTTTTAGCACAATAAACATCTAATTTGCTGCTTATTAATAGTTATCAAGGTAGTAGTTGAGTTTATTTTTGGGTAGATTAGACATGTAGAATACGATCATGCAGATTATATACTTTATAAGTACAAATATACAGCCAATACCTTAATAATACGTAGGAAATAATCCATTAATAATAAGAAGAATTGGGACTTAAACTAAAGTGTTAACAAACCTTTTAATGACATCAAGGGTTTTGTGTTCTAAATATGTTTGACAAGGATTTATTAGTGTAAACTTTGGTAGGTCTCTTCTGCAGTTGACGGTAAGATGTATGATAGTTATTTTTGGCTCTGAAAAATATTTAATTAAACAGGACACATTCTAATAACTGAACACAATTAGACTTTATATTACTTTACTGTTGACGTTTGAAAATATTTCGTCTTTAATCCAGCTGTGGAATAACTGACATGCTGTAGAGTGCCCCAGTTGAAACAAAATGCCCTCGATTAATTAACATTGACCAGCTGACTGTATATTGGTATATTTCTACTCTTTTATGCTACCATTTAGTTGTTCTCTTAAAGGAAGTTGCATGGTAATCTACAATGATAGAGATCTTTAAAAATTGGTATCGACACACATGCCTCTCATGTGACTTGAGGCGGTGTCTCCTTGTTTTCCTTCATCTGTTTGTGATTGCCTGCATATTCATTGCAAAAAGCATTCTTATCAGCTTTCCTTAAAGGGCTGTGCATATGTATGTCCAAAATACGCTAGTTTTCATTAATTTTTTCCCCCCAACGGTGCATAATCAAATACCATCCTCAGTGAGAGCACAGAGTATTTTCACAATTGAATTTTCACATTGTTATTGCTATTTGCATAATGAGTCTTATCTAAAACGGTTCATTGAAAGTTACTTTCCTGATACGAGTGTAATTGTTCTCTGTGTAGCAATGAAATCTGGAGGCACGCAGCTGAAGCTCATCATGACATTCCAGAACTACGGCCAGGCTCTTTTCAAGCCCATGAAGTAAGTGAGACAGCAATAGTAAAATGATGATGTCACTGATAAATATTATGAACATGTGGACATCTGTATTCTCAGCATGTGATTTTTATACATTTGTTACTGCTTCTCTGTTCTAGGGTTTGAATATGTGACTGAACCACAAAACCAGTCTTAAGTAGTGGTGAAAAGAGTACTGAAAAATCATACTTAAGTAAAAGTATCATTACTTGCCTAAAAATGTAGTGCAAGTAGACTAAAAGTATCTGTTATAAATATTACTCAAGTTATGAGTCAAAAGTAGGCCTTTTAAAAGTACTCAAGAGTAGTGAGTATTACGCTTTAAAAGTTGATGCATTTACACCTAATTTGTGTGTGTGTGTAAGTGTAACATTCTGTAGTGCATTTAGTCATTGCTTAGCAGGCACACAACTCAATAAGACGTTAATATTAGGTTAGATTTAGGTTGTGACGTCAGATGACTACAATTCAGTGTCTAGCCAGCATCTAAGGACAACGTTATTGTGATGCCTAAAAACAAAATCAAATGAAGCTGATATTTGGTTGATTTTAGGTTGTGTTAGAAACTGACCAAAGTCCAACGTCGAGCCAACATCTTAAACCAACGTCATATTGACGTCAAATACTGACATTTACTCATCAGGTATGGCAACCAAAATCCAAAATTTGTTAGACATCACAGTGGTAACGTCCGCACAACGTCAAGCTGTAACATCATTAGATGTTGATATTTGGTTGCTTTTAGGTTAGACATTGACGTCGTCGGCCTGATGTTGGGTTCTGATGTCAACCTGATTTTCATTTACGAACAAACTGCAACGTCCCCTGGACATTGGGGTACAAAGTCAATCTGACGTCTTGTGCCTGCTGGGTGTTTAAGGCCATTTCAGGCATCATAAAGTAGGAAATGAACAAAATGTCTTGATGGAACATGATTTTTACTTAAAATGCAAATATTATTTATTATTATTATTATTAATAATAAAAACCATTCATTTTGACCAATGTACAGTTGAAGTCAGAATTATTAGCCCCCCTGTTTATTTTTTTCCTCAATTTCTGTTTAACGTTGAGAAGATTTTTTTTCAACACATTTCTAAACAGAATAGTTTTAGTAACTCATTTCTAATAACTGATTTATTTTATTTTTGCCATGATGACAGTAAATAATATTTGACTAGAAATTTTTCAAGACACTTCTATACAGCTTAAAGTGACATTTAATGGCTTAACTAGGTTAATTAGGTTAACTAGGCAAGTTAGGGTAATTAGGCAAGTTATGCTATAACGATGTTTTTTTAAAAACCCTTAAAATGGTTTTTAAAAAATTTAAAACTGCTTTTATTCTTGCTGAAATAAAACAAATAAGATTTTCTCCAGAAGAAAAAATATTATCAGACATACTGTGAAAATTTCCTTGCTCTCTTATACGTCATTTGGGAAATATTTAAATAAGAAAAAAAAATCAAAGGGGGTTAATAAATCTGACTTTAACTGTATGTTTGACTATTGCCAAAAATATACCCATGTAACATAAGACTGCTTTTGTAGTCCAGGGTCACATATGTCTCCTTGTTAAATGGCTATATTTCCTGTTGTCTCTGTTATTAAATCTTCTGATGGACACTATTGTGTTGTACTTTTAGCCCAGGCCGCTCAATTCTATTTGGATACGTCTGTTATTATAATCGTGTGATAATATGCTCGGATCAGAGCTATTGAAAAGGGATTTATAGTCGTCGGCGTTGTGATCCACAATGGACGGATCACATCCCATTTGAAATGTAGGTTACAAAGGGAGGGGAGGTTGTTTTTATGGATTTGACAACCCCTCAGCGCAAATAATAGTTGCCTCCCTGTAATTTTCCGGGATCTATAAATGGCAGCAAGTAAATCTTTGGTGTCATTGTCAAATCCAGAGCAGCAGCCCCTCCATCTGTATGCGCCTTAACTATCGGTTTCACAGACGCTGCTTATGCTTTCTCTGGCAGATTAGTATTTAATGTCTTAGCGGTTTTCATGCTATCATTGAAATCCACTCTGTTTCCTCAATGTTTTTTATATCATAGCTCCACCAGTTAAGGAGCATACAGGATGTGTGCCTTGGTGACCAGATCTTATGAACTAATATCCTGCCAGCTGATTGGCTTTATTAGCGGTGCATTCATAAAGACACACTTTAGCATTGGCAGACTTTATTATGAGACGCTTTTCCATGAGTAAGCATGCAATCGAAGAGTTGATCAATAGTCTTGAATTTTATATAGATGAATGTGAAATGTAAGGAAGCTTATGTGCAGGTCCCGGCGGATTCAGAGATGTTCTTGGTTTGTTCTTGGGGAGTATTTAAGGAGAAATGAGAACAATGGGTCTTTGGTGACAAGAAGCTGATAAATGTTATTAGAGAGAGGAGGTCTGAGCCTAGCCTGTTCCTGCTATAATTAGCGCAGAGCAACAAAGACACGCTCGTTTCTCCCAACCACAAGCTAAACACTTCACCCCATCTTGCTTTTGAGATCATGTGCGTTCTCCTTTTTCACTGAAGGTTTGAAACCCAGGAATTGCTTGACCTTCTTTGAGGACATGATTTGAGTTTGCCAGCTAGCACATTGCTAATATAATCAAAGTCAAAATGAAACTTCAAATGTCTGTAATCCTCGCTGTCTTCGCTTGTAATTCTATTTTGTAAATATTACTTTCACTAACTGATTTGTCGACGTGCTTTCCATGCCTTCTCTGACGAGTCAGGCAAGGACGTGTTCTAGCAGCACGTGTGGTCTAGCAGAGCAACTTTCTTTCGGTTGATTCTTGTCTGAATGCTTGCAATATGCCACACAAAAAGACCTTCCTATATCAATGTAAAGCCTGGGGAAATTGCATAATCAGCTTTAATTCACTTAAGCATATTAGGTGAAATAAATAAAAGAACATTTTGTCATCATCTGTTTACCTTCATGTCATTTCAAATCTGAATAATTTTCTTCTATCTGTGGAGCAAAGAAGATGTTTAGAAAAAAGTTCATGATGCTCTCACCAGGAGCTGTTAAAAAGTTTTAAATTATATTATATTATATTATATATTTGTTAACATTTATTTCACTACAAAGCTCTCTATTGTCCACATTGATATTCTCCAAAGACTTCAAGCCTTTTCTATTTGTTTGTTATTTAATAGATAAGTAAACATTTAACACATTAAAATAAATAACCTTTCACATATCAGTTATAAAAATGTTATTTTAGGTTATTTAAAAGATTTGCTGAGCCCCTGATTGGACCATGGCACACTGTTGAGGACCATTCATTTTTATGTCATGTGTTTTTTTTTTTTTTTTTTTTTTTAATTATTCATAGATTTTACAACACAGGCTTATTCTGAAAACGTATCCCTATATACATTTCTGGAAATTGCTAATTATGTAGCCAAGTACGTATAGCTGCATTTCATCTTTAAAGCTAAAGCTACGAGGCGGTATGATGGCGTTCTTTTTTGTGCTTACAAGCTGACTGCATACCTCCGTACTTTCCCGCTGTTACCAGTTTGACCAGTAGCTCACCGGCTGTACGGCAGCAGACAGTCAGTCAGTCATTCTTTATGCGAGAACAGCAGACACGTATGGCACTTGTGAGAGAAATTTGAGATCTCAAAAAGCATACGCTGCGGCCTGTGGCAGATTCGCGATAACAAAAACGGCAAAAAAACATAGCTCCTGGAATGTATTTGGCGCTCTTCAGAAATGAATATAGCGGTTCTGTAACCCGGGGAGTGACACAGACAACTGAATTTTGGATCCACTTGCAGGTTTAATCAAAGTCAGGGAAGCAATGGTCAACACAGGTGCAAACAGATGTATAAAGGCAGTCCAGAACCGTAGTTAAAAGTATCAGGCGAGAGGTCGGAAGGCAGGCGGCAGACAGGAATAACTAGGAACAAGGCTAGGGTAAACACACGGAGAAACAAGGGTAAGGAGACCGCGTTGAATTGTCACTTACAGGTAAACAAGATGCGGCAATGGAAGTGAGAGTGTGTGCTGTTTAAATAGTGTCTGTAATCAGTCTTTGACAATGCTCAGGTGGTGCGAGTGTAATCAGTAGAGACTTGGAGCAGGTGTGAGTATGTGTGTGGCATGACTGAATATGTAGTCCATTAATGGCGGAATTGTAGTCCATATGTGTGAGAAACAGCGATCTGGGAGTTATGATCGCTGATGATCGTGACAGGTACGTTTTTAGAATGAGCCTTGGTTGGGATTTTCACCTCTTTAGAAAGGGAAAAACATACTGGTGTAGTACAAAATTTAGGGGACTATTTTAATGATAATCTTTATTATATTATTAAAACCCGACAGGAGGACAAATCTAAACTTGTTTTTATTAAAACAAATATAAATAGGTCTGTGCATGTAATACATACTACTACTAATAGTAATAACAGTAAACAGATGCAAATTGTCACAAATAAACTGACTAAGGCAGAATTTCCAAGCCTTAAAATTACATTCTGGACCACCCCTTTAATGTTTTTTCATTTATTATATTATATTCATATACTAACTAATTCATTCATTAATTAGTTTGTTTTGTGTGTGTCTTGGTTTGGACCCTTGAAATAGAAATCTGGCCGTGATTTTAAAATATATTTACCCTGATCATTTGGGGGAAAAAGGCTGCTTGATTGGTCTTGAAAGCAGGTAATTCGGTCTGGTATTCTTATGTGGTTTGTCAGCTTTAAGCATCTGCTTATGCCGAAGTACTTAGGCTATTTAACAGAATTAATGAAAGTCTGTGATGAATGGGCGTGAGAGTGGATTAGAGGGTGGACAGATCAGAGGGGGTGATATTTTTTTTTCAAGAACTTCCTCAGTAGGGCTCCTCAAGGTTTAATAAAGAAAGATACAAGAATTTAATGTAGGAGAGGCAAGCTCTTCTGAATGCATCATTGCTCAAGCACTATTTAAAGATAAAGGAGATTTCAATAGCAAACAGACGTGTTTTAAAGGCTGCTCTCTGAGGCATGAAATGCTTCAAAATGGATCTTCCTCTGTCCTGAGACATAGAGGCAAAGGGACAACAACACAATTGTTCTCATCTGCTAGCACTGTTTGGCATCTCCCTGTAAAATCACATGACATTCACTCAACACCAACTTTGAGCGATTGCTCACAACTGGGTTAGGAACTCAGATTGTCAACTGGAAATCAAATGTCAATTTAGCTACCCAATTCCGTTATTGTACTAAATGTCTCTAAAAGCAAATACTCAGTACTCAAAGACTTATTCCAGAATTGTAGGCATCATTCATTGATGTACATTCGAATCATTCATGTTTTTAAAAGCGCTAAAGAGATCGAATGCTGTTGTGTGTATGCGCTCAGCCTATAGTCATCTTAAAGTGAGCGCTTTAATGGTCAGATACATGGAAATTTGTGTCAAAACGCTGTGTTTAGTGATCATTCTTATTAACCCTCATTTATGTAATAACCAACGAGCTGAGAATCAAAAGACACGTGAAAGTGAAACCATAAATCAGAACCGTACTGCTCTTAAAGTGACAGTGCGCTATATTCCTGCTGCCAACTGTTTTTATCATTATTAATCAAACAACAAAAGGACAAAATCACTCACTGCTCTTGACTGAAGGATTTTTGTAGCTATAATTAAAGTTTTTTTCTCACAAAAAAGATGCTTTAAGCAGTTTGTTTCATATATTTATTCTGTTGTATTTTTCCCCCTTTCCTTATTTACAGGGAGGAAAATAACTGTATTTATACAGTTGAAGTCAGAATTATTAACGGCCCTTTATATTTTTTCCCCAATTTTTGTTTAACGGAAAGAAGATTTTTTTCAACCCACTTCTAAACATAACAGATAAAGACTTTTCTAATAACTGTACATAATATTTTACTACATTTTTTTTAGATTCAAGCATTCTGCTTAATGTGCAATTTAAAGGCTTAATTGGGGTAATTAAGTAAGTTAGCGTAATTAGGCAAGTCATTGTATAACAGTAGTTTCTTCTGCAGACAATCAAAAAATATATATTGCTTAAGGGGGCTAATAATATTGACCTTAAAATAGGTTTAAAAATATTTAAACCTGCTTTTATTAAAGCCAAATAAAAACAAAAAAGACTTTCTCCAGAAGAAAAAATATTATAGGAAATACTGCAAAAAATTCCTTGCTCTGTTAAACATCATGTGGGAAATATTTATAAAAAAAATTCACAGAAGGGTGAATAATTTTGACTTCAACTGTATATCTTTTTGAATAATCGTGATTACAAGTATGACCAAAATAATCGTGATTATGATTTATCCAATAATCGAGCAGCCCTAGTTTGAATGCCAATTAACATGGCATTTATTGCCATACTACTGAAAGCCGAAGCAGATAGTTCACCTCAGTCCTTAAAGATAAAATGAACCGTTTGAAATTGAACTTTAAAACTGTGACTCAATATAAAACACAAATCCTTGATTCAACATGCACATTTAATAAAGTTAAAGAGGTTTATTATGTGTTCATTAGATTATAAACGTTACCATTTCATGAATGAGTGCATATTCTGCTTCTGAATGGCCGTGTTTCGTCTGGTGCAAACAGCCAAATTGCTTATTACAGCAAATCTGGTCACATAGCATGTTGTTAGGACATGCGGTTACATTGCTCACCTAATTTTAACCTGCTCACCTAATGTTTATGATCCTTATATTTATATTATTTGCTAAATAATAACCTCATGTGGAACTCTGATGAATCAAATATGTGTTTTTTCACCAAGACAACCTGGAGTGCTGAAATATAATTGGGTAAAGTGGTAGTGGGCAGGTTAAAAGAACAAAAACAAAGAGAGCATTCTGGCACGTAACAGATATTTTCGACGCAGAATATCTGACTTCAGCATTGTTTTCCAGATAAACAAGAATGTTCACTTGGCATGTTTCTTAAATATCTGCTAACAGTTATGGGATTTGTATGCTTTAAGCAAAAAACATACAGCACCTTAAAGTGAATGAGAAATTCACTGAAATGTCACAGTAACAGGGCTGAAAAAATCATTATACTACTGTTGGTGTATCCTAAATACTTTGTACAAATTAATGAGAGAAGAATAATTACATGCCTCAATACCTTCCACAGTTTCTCACCAGAGGAAGTGAAATCACAGGTTTAGGTTTATTATGTCTTTTCATTACTGATGTAACAGATGTAACACAAATTGTATTTGATTAGCGCAGAGATTATAAATAATACAGAAAATAAATGTTTTAATTAAACTTCATAGAATAAACACTAAAAAAAGACTTATTTTGTTGAATTTTAATGCTGAGTGTTTAGTTTAGGAGGCAAAAACTTTCATTAAAATTTGCTTAAGAGCATTTTATTGCCAACAATCATCCAGTTACAATCTCAAAGGCTGCATGACTATATGTTTTTGAGAGTTTGAAAGAGATTAATCAAAAAAATGAGTGTTTGCCTGTTATCTCTCACTCATATAAACTCCATTAGTGTTGATCCAGCATGCAGCTGACTGCAGTCCCGCACCTTCAGAAACACTGACATACTTCATCCATAATTAGCTCCTCCCTGGTCACACTAGACAGGATTTTTGGACAAACATGCTGTCATTGATTAAGCTAATCTGATGAGTCATTCAGGAGCTGCTTGTTTAGCCGTTTGACAGACGAGAGAGGCTAATGTAAAATTTATGCTAGAGATATGAATCACGCCACAGATCAAGTAAATGGAGCGCTTGTGAAAAAAACGCATTTGAGAAATATCGTAGGCTAGCTACAAATATCATAGGCTAGAACTGATCGGACTGGTTTTGTTTCTCTTCACAAGTGGAAGGATCATTTCTTTTATGGCACATTATTCTACAAAAAGCAGCAAACATCATTGCTGTTTTTTCAAACTACTTACTTAAAATGAGCTAAAACAACACAATTCTTGTTTTTATGGAGGACAACTTAATTTTTTTAAGTTCAATTAACTTAAAATTGTAAAAACTAATAAGTTCACTTAATTCCTTCATGTTGCCCCATCACAAATAAATTGCTTTGTTACCCAGCGTTTTTACCGAGTAAAGCTTAGTGCTCAAATCAGATTTTTTCACAGATCTGATTTTTTGCATAGCTGTTCACATTGTAGGGATGGTTGACGTGAAACTGATGTTTGACACAGTGTCGAGATCCCGAAGTGCAAATGTTTCACTGCACCGAAGCATGATCTGAAACAGCCTGGTCACATGACTAAAGTGTTTCAATACACCACTTCATGTGACTACAGCAATTCAAAGCATTGGTTATTTCCAAAGCGTTCCGAGACCTAACAAATCTAGATGACTGACAGGGTAGGAAAAAAATCTCCTGTAGCCTAGTGTGTGCACAGAGTAACTGTGTTGCAAATGGCCAACAAATAGCCAGTTCAAATCCCGACAAATACTCTGAAATTGTGAATTGATGTATTTTGTTATTTTGCATTTTAATGACCAAAACAATACATATTTATTCACAAAGTGTTCAATTGGATGTCAGACCGATGTTAAAACAAAACACTTTACAAGAACAGAGCATTTAAGAAAAAACATCTATTTCTGCATCACCCTGCATTACCTCAGCCTGCTAGTCTGGAACTCTCACTGGTCCACTAAATCATTTGAAGCCTGACTCTACAATGTTTGGTTTAATACCTCAATTTGCGTAACTGTTTCTTTGCTGAAGCTGTTGCAGAGCAATACATAAAAATGATCTCTAGGTGTCACTGTAGAGATGAATTCCGAAACGTTTAGAAGCTTCGACACTTTTGCTTCGACTGTTTCAATGTTTTGTGAAGGCACGCTTTGCCCACCACTATTACATTGTTGTTATAAATGTGGCCAGTAACAGGTTTCCAGTGTAAACTGAACATGGTCCTAAAGTGACCCGTATGCGCAAAAATATAATTACGGACATCGTAAAATGTCAGATTATGTAGCCAAAACATGACTGTATGATGAGAACGTTGTCAGTTTATGTTTAACATAATTATTATTGCCGCTTTCACAGACAACCGCTGTGTATTTTATGAACTGTAAATGAACTGTTTTTCTAATCGGCCTGTGGATTTCAGTGTCTAAAACTTAAAAACACTGACAACACTAATAATTTGGGATCTATGTGAAGTTTAATATTAAACTTATTTCAAGAGGAGCACGCACTCATGATTGGCCCAGCTGGCCCACATTAGCTAATCACGATCCTCCAATCAAAGAATCCCAAGTCACTATATATATATCCTAATTTCCTTTCTACACTATCTTTGTCTGGAAGAACCCCACTCCACCCCTTCTTCCACATTTATCCAGAATGGGTAGCACGGTGGCCCAGTGACTAGCACTGTTGCCTCACAGCAACAATACCAATGGCTCCAGGTCCTTGCTGGGCCATCTGGTATTTCTGTGCTGAGTTTGCATGTTCTCCCTGTGTCCGCGTGGGTTTCCCCCGGGTTCCCCAGTTTCCTTCCATCAGTCTTTTTTCTAAATGTCTTACTCTCAGGAAGTTCACCTTAGCAGCGGAGGAGTATTGAGATCAATCTAAGCTCAATCTTCCCTCGCCCTACGAAAGGGAGGGAGCCCTGGGCCCGAGGATCCCTTGAGCACAGGGCTGTCTCCTGGGACAGCATGCCAAACAAGCTATGTTTAAATCATGAGCTAAGTGTGAATTCTTGAAATGACAAGTGAGTAGTTATGTGTCGTTCTTAAATGATTCATTCATTTTGAACAAATCTTTTGTTTGACTCAATAACGATGAGTCCTCTCAGGGAGTGATTTGTTCATTTGCTCATTCGCACATTTGTGCAGATGGAGTAGAAGATTAGTTCCTTTTTCGAGTCCTCTATCGAGTTTGAATCATTCGTTCATCACGTGAAATACAGAAGCCAATCATAATGTATGCATTTAGAGCCGAAAAAAGATTTGATCCGTTAATTTCTTGAGTCCTTGGTTTGAGTCATTCGTTCATGACATGAAAGACAGAAGCCAATCATATGCATTTAGAGCCGGAAAAAGATTTGATACATTCATTTCTCGAGTCGTCGCGTTTGAGACATCTCTCTTCACATGCTGTCATGTGATGAAAGAACGACTCAAAAACCAGAAGACTCGAAAGATGAACTAATCATGGCCCCTTTCAGCTAAGACTGTGTGCTTTGGTTTGACTAATATGGGACTTTCAGTGTGACGTGAACCAACAACTGAAATTTGAAGACCTGTCAGAAGAGGTGAGCTGACATAATCATAGACAAAAGACCAGGTAAACAAAAAATTATTATTTTCTCTTTCTTATAGCATTCTAGTTATGACTTGTTTGTAGTGTAATCAACATTTGGTCTAGTTGTAGATAAGTTTAAAAGCAACTCATGTAATTTTAATAATAATTTGGCAAATTGAAAGAAATGACTCGAAAAAAGATTCCTTTATCTCACTGAACGAAACTCAAAGTTCCGAGTCAATAAAATGATCACTACAAGTGAGGTGCACATATATATCGATGTCCAAAAACGTTTAAAATAGATTACTTACATTTTTGCAGAATAGGACCATTTTTGAAAGTGAACATTTCACTCTTATCCAATAAAGCATTTACCTGTTTCTTTGTTACAACATTTTAACAGCTTCCAAAGACTTGTAATGCAGTTTTCATGTTCGCTTTATTATTCATTCATTCATTCATTCATTTTCTTTTCAACTTAGTCCCTTTATTAATCTGGGGTCACCACAGCGGCCAACTTATCCAGCACATGTTTTATGCAGCTGCCCTTTCAGCTGCAACCCATCTCTGGGAAACATCCATACACACTCAGTCACACTCATACACTACGGACATTTTAGCCTACCCAATTCACTCTTACCTCATGTCTTTGGAATGTGGGGGAAACCGGAGCACCCGGAGGAAACCCACACGAACGCTGAGAGAACATGCGAACTCCACACAGAAACGGCAACTGACCCAGCTGAGGCTCGAACTAGCGACCTTCTTGCTGTGAGGCAACAGCACTACCTACTGTGCCACTGCGTCGCCCCTACGCTTTATTATTTAATATTTCAATCTACCTAAATGGTCTATTTTTTTGATTAAATGGTATTGGTTGATGAGTGCCAGTTGTCATTCATAAACACTCCAAAAAACTTTTTGGTGGGTTTTTGCCCTGGGTGCCATGCTGCTATACCACTTAGCAGTTTTTGAGGAGTAGAGAATGTCTGTAGCATGAGCCAGTATACAGAAAAATGACGCATGTCAATGAAAATTTCGTAAGTCACGTGAATTCTGACATAATCATTCACACTGACATCTCATTTCAAAACATCAGATCTGTATCTTATTTAATACCGCATATTAAAATTGCACAAATCGGAATTTAAAAGATCTGATTGCATGTGGTCCATATCTGTCACTATGACAAAAACAGATCTGAGTCACATGTGGGCAAAAAAAAATCTGATTCGGGCCACATTGGCCTTCAGTGTGAATGTACTCTAAGTATTTGCACATGCGCAGTTCTTTCCAGTTTTGATTTTCAGTCCATTCAAGTGCTTACTTGTCCTCTTGATTTGATTAGAAAAGTTCCCCTTCCAGTCTGATCATAATTTAATTCGGATTGAGCTCAGTCGGATTGATTAAGATGTTTACATGAAGGCTTTTCAGTCTGCTGGAGCCATCAATCTGATTAATAATGGATTATTTGGTTGCAAGCAAATGTTGCCATTGGTGAATGGAAGTCCTGACTATCAGTTTAAAGAGCAGATTTTTGTTGTTGTTGTTTTTCTGTACTCAGGACTTTCACTGCAACAGTCGATGATACAGCATGTTTTTGATTTCTGAGACTGATTGTTTGACTGATTGATGATTGACTAAATGATTTTCGTTTCTTTTTTTAATCTCATTTGAATCTATTCTTACTTTATGTATTGCATTGTCTTGCTGTAAATTATGTTTCAGTATCCAAAAATATACACTGTAATGCCTAAATATACATGTACCTAATATGTGCAGCACGAAGACTTTCATGAACATTTATGAGTGTCAGAAGTTGTAAGAGGGGTCTGGATGCAGACCTGGTGCTGATGCAATCCGAGCTGCATCCAAAGGTTTTATAATAGGGCTCACCTAATTCCACCCCTAAACCTACCCCTCACAGTGACATCACTAGCTTCATTGCATTGCATTGTTTGGGACAATCGTGGTTCGGCATAGTTCAAGGAAACTGTACCTAGTGTGAGCATGCCCTTAATCGTTTTTACAAATTTAAGTGAATTGAATATTTAACAATGAAGTTGTCCCCAAAAACTTTAAGAATTGTGTTGTTTCATTTAATTTTAATTAAGGTTATACTTATTTAAACAAATAAATAACAAGCAGAAAAGTCATTTTTGAGTGAACCATATGGGTCAAAAATATTGTCAAAAACAGAAATTTTATTTCCAGCTGTAAACATATTAAATCTCAGTTATTGATGATTAATGTGCTTTGCTCAGCACTTCACTTAGGATTTACTCAGTATTTTTGTTTTTTAGCCATCACATTCCAGATTTTCAAATAGTCGTGCATGTCTAAGCCAGATATTGCCCTATCCTAACAAAGTACACTACTGGTCAAAAGTTTGGGGTCAGTTTTTTATTTTCATGTTTTTTTTTTTTTTTTTTTTTTTTTTTTTTTTTTTGAGAAAATTATTCTGTTCATCAAGGCAGCATTTATTAAATAGAAAAAATGGTTAAATTGTTAAATATTTCTAAAAATTTTAGGTTTTCATTTTCATCAAATTTCTATGCAGTTTCAAATGAAATTATTTCTTCAGTCATTACTGCTTTTGTTACTATTACCAATAATAATAACAACAATAATAATAATAGTAATAATAATAATAATAATAATAATAATAATAATAATAATAATAATTAATATTAGAGTGATTTCTGATGGATCATGTGAAATTATTAAGCTGAAAATTCATCTTAAAAATCACTAATTAATAAATGATAAATGATTAACTTAAATTATAAAGTACCTTTGAACAGTTTTTGTAAAGTGCAATAACATTTCACATTTTTACAATTTGTACTGTATTTTTGATGAAGTAAATGCAATCTTGGTGAGCAGGATAAGCTTATTTTAGAACATTTAAAAATCCTACTGACCCCAAACTTTTGACCGGTGGTGTATATATCAATACAAATCTTATTTATCCAGTATAAATGATGTATAAGTTTGTAAGTAGCATTTCAAAATAGTAGTTCTATATTAAATATTTACCTGCCATCTTACCCCACACTGGTAAAAATGTCACAACGGAATTTGCATTTAGCACACTTTCTTTACAGTGATTAGTTATCCCGATCATTTTGGATGTTTATGAATACTGTAACACTGTCCTAACAATAGGCAAATCTGCAAAATGCAACAAAATACTGTATATATATTTTTGTCCTAACCAGCTGCAACTGCAATACGTGACAAGCATCAGGGGATACTGTTTTAGAAACTATTTCTATTTCTGCAACATTACGGCTGGAACAACAGCACACAAACTATGAAAATGATGGATTATGCAAGACTATGAAAGGTTATGTGGTTTTTAATCTAAAAAGTGTCTAATGTGGCTTTGAATGTAATGCGTGGCTTTTGTAGCAGCTATGGGTAATTTACCTCAAATCTTCAAAGTAAAGAAAACATGAATGTTAACACTCTGAACAAACAAAAGTATTACGCCATGCCTTAACCAGACGTGTTGCAATACCATTTCAGCAGCAAGCATTTTGTCTGTCCACACCCGACACAACACAGCTACGAGATGCAACAAAATCCATCAAAAATTGCAGCTAATCAGAAGAAGCTGTCTCTTTTTGTGAGCGATCCATGTAGAAATTAGTTAATAATAATACTGAAAGTATATACTAAGTGACAAACACCATTTTTGTCATGTAATATATGTATGTTCACTCTGTCCATGATTTTAACACTTCTTTTAATCTATTATCAAGATCTGAGATAAAATATACATCGTTCCTTAGTATATGGCTGCAAAGGTCATACAAAGATATATTTAAACTCACATTAGTCTCAAGCACATAATAGCATCATATGACATACTGTAGGTCTCAAACTCAATTCCTGGAGGCCTGCAGCTCTGCACAGTTTTGCTCCAACCCTACCAAACACAGCTGATCCAACTATCGAAGGTGTTCATTGTTTGGATCAGCTGTGTTTGATCGGGTTGGAGCAAAACTGAGCAGAGATGCAGCCCTCCAGGAATTGAGTTTGAGACCTATGTCATATGGTTTACTAGACTGATTGATTTTATTCCTGTTATTCCTGACTATTTTGGTTATATACAGTCGAAGTCAGAATTATTAAACCCCCTGAATTATTATCCCCCCTGTTTATTTTTCCCCAATTTCTGTTTAATGGAGAGAAGATTTTTTCAACACATTTCTAAACATAATAGTTTTAATAACTCATCTCTCATAACGGTAACAGTAAATAATACTTTACTAGATATTTTTCAAGACACTTCTATACAGCTTAAAGTGACATTTAAAGGCTTAACTAGGTTAATTAGGTTAACTAGGCAAGTTAGGGTAATTAGGAAAGTTATTGTATAACGATGGTTTGTTCTGTAGACCAGCGTTTCCCAACCCAGTTCCTGGAGGCACACCAACAGTACATATTTTGGATGTCTCCCTTTTCTGACCCATTAACTTCAGGTTTAGGAGTCTCTTCTAATGTTCTGATAAGATGATTCAGGTGTGTTTGATTAGGGAGAGGTTGAAAATGTGGACTGTTGGTGTGCCTTCAGGAACAGGGTTGGAAAACACTGCTGTAGACTATCGAAAAAAATATAGCTTAATGGGGCTAATAATATTGACCATAAAATGTTTAAAAAAATTTAACACTGCTTTTATTTTAGCCGAAATAAAACAAATAAGACTTTCTCCAGAAGAAATAAAATTATCAGAAATACTGTGAATTTTTTTTTCTCTGTTAAACATAATTTGGGAGATATTTAAAAAAGAAAACAAAAAACAAAGGGGGGCTAACAATTCTGACTTCAACTGTATATATATATTTTATTTCTTTATGTAACATACATAAAAAAATTGTGGTAGTCTAGACAATATCTGAAGTAAAAATCAAAACTTTATTTCATAGTGAAGTTCTAGCATTGGCAGACACAGGCCTGTAATGAGCACAGTATCTTTTTCTTTATTGTGGAAGTCAGGTTCAGTCTTTTTATAGAAACTGCAATAACGTTTTAGCCTTGCTGGTATAAACCCAAAACCTAGAAAAACAGCTCCCAGACACTTACATGAGACACAGCCCTTGTACTTGTTCTTACTTTGGGAACATTTTAAAGTGTTTGCTGTAACATTAACCAGGGTTGAGTCTGAGCCCAGTGCCAATCTATCAGAGCCCAAAGCACATATTCCCTCACTGAATGTATTAGTTATGCATATAATGCAAACAACAGTCTGCTGTACTTTCTAGCTGACATTGATTTTTTTGTACTGTGTGAAAAAGGCATGTTTACATCGAAAATGCAAAGCAATTAAATTACACAACAGATGAAAAAATCCATAACTCTGAACTGTGTCATTTCTTTTCAACACGTTTTCTTCTCTCCCAGATTTATATAAATAATTGATTTATAGGCTTGCTTCTTGACAAAAGGATCCTGAGCATCTTGAAATGGAAATGTTGCTTTAAGGAAAGACACGACAGGTAAATAGGATAAAAAAAACAATAGTCATAATCACAGTTATTATTAGAATTATTATTAAGAATTGGCAATATATTTTGTATTACAGCTTTTTAAATGTTACATTAAAATGAGAGCAGAAGGCAACTTCATTAAATATTGGCTTGAATGAAGTTATTGATATACCAGACCGGCCCAATATCTGTATGTTTTTTTTTTTATTTTTTTGCGATAAAAATGACAGTAATTCCCAGAAATTTGCGGCCAATCTTGTGATAAAAAATTAATTAATTAATAATTTTTTTAAATAAATTAATATATATATATATATATATATATATATATATATATATATATATATACAGTTATATATATATATATATATATATATATATATGTATATATATATATATATATATATATATATATATATACATACAGTTGAAGTCAGAATTATTAACCCCTAAGAATTATTATTAAATTATTAACCCCCCTGTTTATTTTTTTTCAACAATTTTTGTTTAACGGAGAGAAGATTTTTTTAACACATTTCTAAACATAATAGTTTTAGTAACTCATTTCTAATAACTGATTTGTTTTATTTTTGCCATGATGACAGTAAATAATATTTTACTAGATATTTTTTAAGACACTTCTATACAGCTTAAAGTGATATTTAAAGCTTTAACTACGTTAATTAGGTTAACTAGGCAGGTTAAGGTAATTAGACAAGTTGCTGTATAAGGATGATTGTGTTCTGTAGACTATCGTAAAAAAAATTGCTTAAAAGGGCTAATAAGTTTTTATTATCAGACATACTGTGAAAATTTCACAAACAGGGGCTAATAATTCTTACTTCAACTGTATATATATATATATATATATATATATATATATATATATATATATATATATATATATATATATATATATATATATATATATATATTTATTTATATTTATATTTCTTTTGCAATATGAAGCGCATCAAATGCACAAAACGCCACACTTCATCCGCATCTTTTTACTGACACCCCCCCCCCCCAATGTAATGATTTTTAAGGTGCAAGTGAGACGTCTTTTATTTTTGACACTCAAATACATCACGTTCATTACGTATGCAACTTCTATAAGTCATGTAAAACAACTAATTGCAAACAGAAATATAATTTGATTATATGGTTTGGAATTTGATATTTTATGAGATTATTTACATTTTTTGCAATTATTTAGCATTTAATAAAGTTTTTAAAAAATTTTTAAATAAAATTTTTGTTGATTTTGCATTGAATTCAGTGATCGCGGAATAGTGAAAAGCTAGGGGGTCTGATATACACAGTATTTGGTCCCTGTATACTTCAAACGAAATCGAAGATAAAAATATTATTTATTTAAAACAATGTTTATTTTCAGATCATTTTGGCAGTTTCCGAAAACAAACTTTTGGGAAAAAATTGTTTTGGCTCTTAAACACCTTTGGACTACCATTGATCCATGACAGTTGCCCAATAGGTGGATGTGTGGGGGGTTAAAGTGTTAATAAACAGTATACTGTTTTGTTTGCTTAGCATTTTTATCTTATTTTTCGCATATCTTTGGACATTGGGGGAAACTGGAGCACCCGGAGGAAACCCACACCAACGTGGGGACAATATATCAGGTTGATGTCATCTGACCTCACCCCCTTCTCTGAACCTAACCGATAGTACAAACTACCATAGAAAGCTATTACGGACCGCATGCTTCCACTGCAGATCTCACACTGCTTTTATGGGTTTTGTTTTCCCTGGTTTCTGAAATCACCCTTCGCTAGACTCAAACCCTGGTCTAGTCTTCTTCATGTCCCAAGTCCGTTCATACAGAGGTAAGCAGTCAGTGGTAGGGCTGTGCGATATGGGCAAAAGAAACCTATGACGATTTAAATTTTAATCATGATTTTGTCACACACAGATGTTTTACAGAGTGAATCTAAAACTAACTTTATGGAAAATATTTCCAAAGGAAAATAATTAGATAAAAGAAAAATAATTAGATCACCCAGTTGAAAACATCTCTTTTTAGGCAAACTTTAAATTTATTTTTTCAGTCACGTAACAAGACCTGACCGATCAGCTTCATACTTTGTATGGAATACACATTTCAGTAGACTAATTACCTCAGAACACCCGAACAAACGCAGAACACCCGAACACCCAGTGCTTTTAAATTTTCTCCATGAATAAAACTTGTGTCAGAACTGCAGCAATGTTTTGTTAGTTTGTCATCCTCTGAGAAAACGGTTGATAGTCACCGAGCAACGACAAACAACAAAGGAGCATGATAGCAAAGCGCATTAAAAATGCTGAAGCCTTCCACACACTTTTAGATGCAATATATGACATACTAATTACCTGGTTTTGCGAAACATCAGCCTGTGTCCAAAGTAATCCCACACTACAGATGTTGCACCAAGTCCTCCTGCGCTAAACCAAAGTCCCTTTAAGGGAAGTCATTTCACTTGGCTGGCATCTTTGAAACATCTCTCGGACAGTATGCTCGAGCATTCTGTCTGAATGGGGAAACATCAAATTCTCCAAAACTGCTTGCCAAGCTTACCATTAAATTTCAAATCAGGAATCACCAATAAAATTAAACAACAGCTGTCCCTTTAGTTTCATTTCTAAACATCCAAATCACACAGAATCTGCAGAAACTCAGGTCAGGTCCAAGCCCCTCCTCCGGAGTATCGTCAGTCCCTATCGATTGATGATTGGCTTCTCTACTAAAAGGGGGGTTTTATTCGCCATATATCGATGGATGATTGACTACTGTACTAATAGGCGGGGCTTTATTCACCATATTGACAGTTACACTTTTCTCCATTCAAAAAGATAGGAGTGACATGTCTTGTGTGTTCTATAGTCTTTAGCTAAACCAAAAAGCATAGAATCATCAAGAGGCTACACTGTAGTGCGATTTGGGAAACAGCAAGTAGATGGCGCAGCGGCCATTTTGGAATGAAAATTCCAATAGAACAACAGCATATTATAAGTCTGTAAAATAAAAAAAAGTCTTTCAGGTTGTATCTCAGCTTTAATGCGCTTTTTAAATAAATAAATAAAAAACAAAGCAGCTGCTTGCCATCGTAAAAGCAATGAGATCCAATGGACGGCCAATTGCTTTCACTACAAAATGGTGAAATCCAGGGCTGTTGCTGGGCGCTGCTGTTGCAATGGAACATTCTATTGAGTGTCGCCTCTTGGTGATTCTAAGCATTTTGGCTAATCTGATTGTCCCTGTTTATGCAGCCTATTCAGTCTCCTGTTCTCATGCTCTGTTTAGGTGCACTGCGTTATGTTTGGTTCAAAGGCGATGCTTGTCCAAATCACGATTTCAATATAATTTCAATTAACCGCACAGCTCTAGTTAGCGGTACTGCCCCATATATCTTTCATTTTACACACAAAATGCAATCATATGCACCAGCGAGCACATATTTGTTGGTTCTCAAAAATGTAACCCTGAGCACATATTCCGAATGAGCCTGTTTTGGAAGTATACCAACATGCCTTTAGCATCAAAGGGTTATCAAAGGAAATCTCTTTTTATAGCTCCATAATTCAGAATTGGACATGAACAACCAGAAAAAAGTACATTTTCACTTTTTTATAGAATAAAATGTTGTATATAATCCTCAGGCAAATTGTATGTAAAGAAATCCATCTGTAAAAATCTTCAGAATATAGGTATGAATAAAAGTGCTGCTGAAGTGGAGATTCATGGCTCAGTGCATGAGAAAAACATCACTTTGCAAAAATGCATTGCAATAGAATCTACAGACACAATTTGACAAAGTGTGACAAAAGAAACTTTGAGAATGCATTTCGGATGTTTTCGTTACATTAGACTGAAACACTTTACGAAAAGCCAAAATTGATAGGTGCATGAAAAAGTGTTTTTTCTTTGGCTGAGTTGTCTTGCATTGATAAGAGAGAGTTTTGGTCGGATTATTGGTTTAATTGTATTGTAAAAGACTTATGAAAATGATTTGACCTGTCCATCTGGAAAACACCAAGTGGCATAACATGTCTTTATGCATTGTGTTTATACCATTTTGTAGCCGCAGGATCCTGCTGAAAGCTTCTTAGTTATTTGATGTGGTTTATTGTGATCCTTGATTCATAGTCTCAGAAGCATGTGCTTCAGGGGCGTCTGTCATAATGCATTACTGTCTGAATGCTCTGAGGTTTTCCACATCCACAAGGTTAATGATATCTATCCTTGCAGTACAGTTTCCACAGATCTGTTCCCGTCCAAGATATGACTCTCATGACAGACCTTAAGTCTTCCATAGTACAGCTCAGAGCTCGCACTCATTTATAGCACTTCTGCTTCGTTCTAGTGTCTTCGTCAAGGCCTTTTTGCTGGCTTTTGGCAAGACTCATAAATAGGGACTCATATCAGCTTAATACCCCATGAAATTTCAAAACTGCTTGTAGCTGTAAAGAATTATTTGCTCGTTTGTAGGTGTGTAATTTTAAATTAGAGATGGGTAATCGATCTGGCATATGCTATAGTTTTACTTTTCTACTGAATCAATTATCGATTCCTCCATATTGAGTGCTTTGATAAATAAAATCTTTATGTGGATCTCTAAAGCTTTACTCACAGTTACAGATATGCAGTCAAATGGAAAGTGTTCACATGTAAAGTAATGTTTTGTTTACTGCTATTTAAAGTGATGGTGACTTTAGAAAAGTAACTATAGTCAAAGACTATAGAATACACAAGACATGTCACTTGTATAGTTTTGAATGAGGAAAAGTGTAAGCTATAGACTGATGGAGAAGCTCGGACCAGACATGTGCTTTTACAGTTGAGTGACAATTTGGTGGTCAACAAACACATTGAAACACAGTGAATATTTGCTTCGCAGACATAAGAAATATATCAAGATAAAGCTTGAAATCTGTACTTTTCAATGAACCAAGTGCACTTGATAACAAAAGTTTTTTGGTTTTGGAATCTGTATGAAACGAACGTGAGGTACAGTCTGTCCTGTCAAATGCACATCACATGACAGCAACTACTCAAACGCCCCTAAACTTGTACACAAAGAGTCGTTGTAATTTCTGGAAGAGATTCGCCATCACGACCAACATGTACATCAGTAATCAAATTATTTTCCTTTATTTGAATAAGACAATAATATGATTAAGGTGTTTACAAGAGTTGCTTTTTAAATGTTCCTTTCATGATCCCATTTTACATGTCATAGCACAAAATTCGATTTACGTCATCGCGTCACTGTGCTATCCACATTTTCTCGGGAGTTTCATGTAATTCCAGGTGTTTAATTCTTAATTTGTCTTAATTAGACATCCAGTCTCCACGCTGGAATTTACACAATGATCTCATCGCTGAGATGTAGCATCAAAATTTCTTTTCAAACCGGAAGAATGAATTTGTTCAAAATAACGCAAAAACAACCAATTTTCACTTTTCATTTTTTTGTGAAAAATATGTGTCCTAATAGGGTTTTTAGCAGCATGGGACATATACAGTTGAAGTCAGAATTATTAGGCTTTTTTAAATATTTCCCAAATGATGTTTAACAGAGCAAGGAAATTTTCACAGTATGTCTGAAGATATTTTTTCTTCTGGAGAAAGTCTTATTTGTTTTATTTTAGCTAGAATTAAAGCAGTTTTTAATTTTTTAAAAACCATTTAAGGTCAAAATTATTAGCCCCTTTAAGCTATATTGTTTTTCGATAGTCTACAGAACAAACCATCGTTATACAATAACTTGCCTAATTACCCTAACCTGCCTAGTTAACCTAATTAACCCAGTAAAGCCTTTAAATGTGGCAAAGATAAAATAAATCAGTTATTAGAAATGAGTTATTAAAACTATTATGTTTAGAAATGTGTTGAAGAAAATCTTCTCTCCGTTAAACAGAAATAAACAAAAAAATAAACTGGGGCTAATAATTCAGGGGGGCTAATAATTCTGACGTTAACTGTATATGACTGTCAATATCTCAAAAATGAGTTTTGTTTTGTGACCCTTCCACTGAGTGGTACGGTTCGGTTTGGGAAACTTTTATGGCCGTTTCTACTATCAAAAAGCGAACCGAACAGTACAGTACCACTTTTTCGGCACCCTTTCGAAAGGGTACCAAACACGAGAAAGGGTACCAAAAGGCGGAGCTAGACACGCAGCTGAACGTTATTGGTTTACAGAGATACATCATTCGCTTACGCAACAAGCCAGAATGAAAACAAAAACCCACCATGTTTGAAATACACAGCGAGAGATTACAGCGGAATTACATTAACATATTATAACGAGCCATGGTCGACCCGGGCTTCCACTCAATTACTCTCTAACAGAGGCTACATGCGCCACTGAATTAAAGACACAGATGAGAGATTTACACTGATTGTGGGCTATATTTTGTGTTGTTTTTGAACCTAAATAACAACTAAATGTCTGCTGTGTGTAGTTCTTCTGTAGTTGGTAATATATCAGAGACTGTAAGGGGCTGTATGTGTTCATATATGTTGCATTTATTTATTTTATATAATCGCAGACGTTACAGTAGGCTGTTTCGCACTATTATTGATCTGCAGTTATAATCAACGCATGTCCATAGAAAAGTTAGTAATAAACATTTATACAGAAGTTTTTATGTGTGTAAAGCATCTGTTTTGTGAGAAGAGCTTCTCATATGATATGTAAGCGACCCGTACAACTTTACTGTAGATATTTTCTCGAGCGAAAATGATGTCGACTGAAACTTTCTGTCATACACCACGCCCACCAAAAGGGTAACTTTGGTAGTGTAAACGCAAGCTTGATAAAGGTGACCCGTACAGACCCGTACCGTACTGTACCAGTCAGTGGAAACGAGCCATAAAGGAACTTTGCTATGGTTAAGTAGCGGAGCTCAGTGCAAAACAGAGATGATAAGGCATAAATTAATGAACAAAAATTTTTTTTTTTAATGAACAAAATTTAGCATAATTAGAAAACTGCTACATTTTTGTTATATTATTATTGTTATTATTATTATTCTAGTTATTATTATTATTAAGCAAAATATTATTATGACAAATACAATAATAATTAATTTAAGACATTTTAGTCCCTAGACTATTGCAATAAATTAAAATTTTATGCAAAACAATGTTTATATTATTATTACTATTACAAACGGTACTATTATTCATTAGACATAACAGTTTAAAATAAATGTTGCAACTGTCCAACAATATTATTAATAGTATCATTATTATTGTTATTTTAATTGTATTTATTTTTTATGTAATTTAATAATAATTACTATTAGAATTATTCAAGTGTTTATAACCATTATTGTTAAAACTATTATTTTTTATTTAGTCTTAATTTAATACAAAACGTTGCTTAAAAATGACATCGGTTGATCTCTGTTATTTAGTATCTGTTTGTTGCTGTGATTTATAAAGCAGAGCAGAGCATATAAGCAGCAACACGGAGCACAAACAGCACAACTAGATCTATTTTATAACCTGTAGTTACTGTCAGTTCTGTACCTCTGGGAATAATTAGCTGATAATGAGGCACAAGGTAAAATACTGTTTTCACAGTTGTTAAAATTCTTGATTGTCACTCTTAATTATAACAGCACAGGCGTTATATGCACAATTTTATCTCTTCTCAGTAGGACAACCCGTCTAATTGGCCCTGAATGTCCCAGAGTATCTGAAACATAAGAGATAATTGGAGGACAACAGAAAGCACACAACTTGGGGACGACTGAGTACACAAAACCAACTCTGTGAAGCAGTATGGTTCACTGCAGCTTACAAACTCAGGCGAAGCTTTCAGGACATCTGTTCTGCAGCTTAGCTTTGAACGAGTGCAACTCTAGCTGTGTCTGAAACCGCTCACTTGTTCACTCATTCACTCATTCACTAATCCCTGTATGCCAGCTGAGTGGACTATATGAGAAACGAGGTAAATAAAATGTGTGAGCAAAAATGGTGTGAGCGTGGACAGTAGGTTCATGAACATTTCACTCTACAGTATGTCATGCAATATTTACTTTTAAAACTTTGTAAGTTCATTTGTCACATTCATTGTCATAGTTGGTAACAAAAGAACAAAAATATCTAATTATCATGCTTGTTATTTAAATTTAATTGTATTTTAAAATATAAACACTACTTTGACATGTATCTGTTTGTAAAATAGTTAAAAATCACAAAGTATATACAGACATTCATTCATTCATATTCTTTTCAGGAATGGATGGGTTTTCCTACAAGATCAGTTTGCTTAGTAGCTTACCTTGTATGCTGTCAGACTTGGGATGTGAAATGGACCACAGAGTTTAAGCTTAGTGAAGAAAAAAAAAATCAATGTGAAAATGTGATAAAAGCATGTGATTGCGATACATTTTTTTTTCTACTTTGCTTTTGAAAACACTATCCGTTGGGTTTAGGGAAGGGAGTTGGTCAGTCAATAGAAGGCTTATATATTATGCATGACAAGACATATGATATATGAAGAAACGCACAGCAAATTGGTCACAACACTTGCAAATATCCACGTAACACAACGGAAATGTTTCTAGGGCACCCCAAAACATGACAGACCCGGCTGAGATATGGATGTATTATGACTGTTGCTCAGTGAAGTGATTGGTGGTCTTTAAAAGTTGAGTTGTTTTTCGCTTATTTTAATATCTTGATTACACGACATAACATATCCATATCTCAGCAGGGTCAGTCACGTTTTTGGGTCCCCTAGAAACATTTCCATTGTGTTATGTGGATACGTGCAAGTGTTGTGACCAATTTGCAGTGTGTTTCTTCACTTGTTTGTGTTGTGACCAATTTGCAACATGTGTGCTGTCAAATTGATGAAGATCGTTTTTTTTTATTTGCTGGTGTTTTTTGTAATTACATGTGCTTTCTTAAATTGCAGCGCATTAAGCTTTATTAGGCACATATTTCACAATTCCCAAAAATATAGCCCTGGGAACATATCTCCAATAAACCTGGGATGCAATATTTATAGATTTTAGTTTGTTATGCTTTTGTTTCCTGATTCCTTTGTTCCTCTGTTTAGATTACATAGTTATTCATTACTTAGTCCCAACTTGTTTGTAGATGAATTCATCATTTTAGTTTAGATACTGTTGTGTGCTAAATGTCAATGGTAAGTCATAGTAATTTATAACTTGTTGATTCAATTTTCTTTATTGAACATTTTATCATCCTCTTTGCATGATTTTGAAAGACTAAAGTTGTCTTGTTCATGTTTTATGAAATGTTATCTCAAAGTTATTTTTATTTCAGTTCAGTTTAACAGCCTTTAGATTGTCAATTGTGAGAAAAAACATTTGTGCCATTTTGAATGTAGCTGTGGCTTTTATGAAGATAGGTGACTTTTATGATTTACATGAAAAATTGTATAAAAAACACATCAAAATCCAATTACGGAACAGTCCTGTAAATGAGTTTTGATGTGTTTTTTGATGCCAGTATTAGATGTCAATTTGATGTCATTTTGACTTTGACATTTAAGTCAATTGCATGCAAGTTCATTGTAAATATTGACTTTGGAATTTAAGCTTTCAATAGAATTAAACTTTTTTATATTATGTTGCTTCTTAAAGGGTCATGAAACCCTCCTCTTTCTGTTCAAGTCTACCTCAGAATTTTTTTAAAAAATGCTCCAAAATGGGCATGGAGCGCTGCATGCAGAGGGAGGAGTAGGCGTGGCCAGCAGAGCAGGGGAAAAAGAGGGGAGCTCAGTTGGTTCACAAAATGAGACAAACCATGAGGAGACTCATGATTTTATTTACAAAGTTAAAAATGCAAAGAAATTAACAGTAAGTAATTTAATGCCTTGCTACATTTGTTATTTGCAATTTCATATACTCATAACCACAATTTGTTATATCATCAAAAAGATAATCATGTTTATATAAATACTATAAATGAGGAAGACTTCTCTCCTCCTCAATCCCTGGGTCTGAATGCAGACACAGTGGATAGCAGTGCAGCATGTCTCTTGCCCTATCTATTCCAACCATTAGCCCTGCTGGTAATCCAGGGGATTTTAAACATAGGCGAATGGTAATGAACTCAACTTATAAAAGACAAAGTCCACCATTCTCCAATTCTCGTATAGCTCTTCTGACAAAAATGCTTGCTGTATTGGCCCTGACAGAATCGCAGGGGAAAACATGCAACAAATCCCGTGGATCATGGAAGCAAACACAAATGACCCGTGGCGTCCCGACGCGGTGTCACACAGTCATTGGGTCTCACAGCTTGACAGGTCTGCCTTGCCTTTGGAAAGCACATGCTCTCATAAATAATTAAGAAGCAGGGTCTTCTCATAGGATAAGAAAACTCCGCTATGAATGATAACGAGAAACCGACGCATCATCACTTCACTAGCAGATATGTCACCAATTTTGATCCCGCCCCAAAAATTATTTTAAACCCGGAAGATGAAATTTCCTGACAAAAGCTCAAAATTATCCAGTTTTCCCCACAATTAAAGTTGACAGGTTGTCTAAACCAGTGGTTCCCAAACTGGGGGTCGCGACCCCTGCGGGGGTCGCAGAATAATTTCAAGGGGTCGCGAGAGTTATTTAAAAATTGTGTAATTTTCAGTGATTATAATAAATATTTTTCAGTATTAAAAATGAAAGCTAATATTTTCAGATTTTTAAAAAGATATCACTGATAAATTCATAAAGTATTCAGGACACATTCGGGCAGAATGCATCTTTGTACTTGGAACGCAGCGCTCAGGAACAGTTTAAAACTGTTGTCATGTCAACTTGCCGCAGTAAACAACGCCTTCAACGCTTGCCCCGCCTTCGCGCTCTTCTTATTGGCCCACTGCTCTAAGAACTGAACACGAATGATTGGTTAAAATCAGCTGTCAATCACTCAGTCAACGCCTCCTGTCTTCAGATGACAGGAGCTACAACCGCGAAAATGTAAAGCGCTGAAGACGAGAGAATGAAAACAATACTGACAGATTTTGTCTTAGAAACACCTAAAGCTACAAATATTGGCACATCTGATTACTGATCATGTGGTGAATGTTAATCCACCAGCTATACTTATTGAAGAGTGGATAAAAGACCTCCATTGGCTTCAAGTCCGCTATGAAAATAACTAGCATTCACTGTAAAGTCTGTGGGATATCTTTTGGGATATCCGTCCGTGATATCTTTTGGTCACTCAATTATGTTATAAAAATGTCTTTTCTTGTGATAACGGGATTTCATTGAGACATATTTTCCTCACGCAAGCATATTTATTTTTTTGCTTGTTAGTTTTGATTAGTGTTGATTTTCAAATGCAATAAATCTGTTTATAAAACTTGTAGTAACAGTGCGATAATTGGTGGGAGCCACTAAATTTTGGCTGGTGCGCCTACATTTTTAAAGTTAGAAGCACCAGTGTTACCAAGCAAAAATGTTAATTTCGAGCCCTGTAATCTATAGTAAATATAGTTAAAATATTGTGAACAGCTTAAAAAAAGCTATTTTTATTGTTTGTATATGCTTTGGTAGTTGGGGGTCGCGAGTTCTTGACGATCTTACAATGGGGGTCGCGGGTTTAAAAGTTTGAGAACCACTGGTCTAAACTGATGCTCAAGACACACAAATCTGGTAATTTTTTTTTTTTAATTACTCAAGGGTGTCTTGAACCTTTAAGTTATTTTGGTCTTCATAAGAGCATCAATGTGTAGATATTAAATAGACCTCTAGGTTTTGACACCAAATCGATTAGCATTATTGACATGTCTTTTGATATCATGCTTGATGTCTTTTTGATGTTGTTTTGACATTTTGTCGATGGGCCTCATCATTTACTATAAAATGTCCTCAATCTTATTATGTAAAAAAATTGTAAGAAAATTTCAGTGAATTATTGGACCCAACTTGTGAGATTAAGCTAGTTTGTGAACACAGTGTTTTGTGTTAGTTTAATTTAGTATTAATTTTCAAAAATTTTTGCATAATCTCCTTTATCTTCTTTTTCATTCTTGGTTATTTTCACTTCCAATGTCCTCCATCTGACCCCTGAGGTAATACTGCATTACAATATGAATGAAATTTGCACTTTTGAATTCTTATTTGCACTTTTGCTGCCTTGCTGCTTTGTGAAATGGTGCTTCAGTGAGTGTACATAGGAAGTATATTAAAAAAGTAGCAAATGAATGTAGCGAATGAAGTCATCAAAATTAAGACATCACCACAAAATGGCGGACACCTCATATACAGTACTGTAGCGAGCGGTTTCATACAGAGCTTTAGTTTTTCTCTTTACAGCACTGGGAAATCTTTCGGATCCAGCTGATCTGTGGAGGATGCGACTGCTCGAATGAATGGCCTTGACTTTCCTCTTTACTTTCTTCTCACTTGTGTTGGAGTAATAGCGAGGCTGGCGAGACAAAATAAATGATGTAACTGGCCTTGGATTCAAATGCCCACAACTAATCTGTGTTAGCAAGCGGACTCTCTCGCTTTTACCCTGTCCTTCTCACTTATTCTCTCTCATTCTTTCTATTTCTCCGTCTGCCTCTTCCAGGATTACGGCAGATACTTGTTTGTGTTGTGATAAGCGCTTCACTATATCCAGGAAAAGCACAGTGCATTGTACCTCTTAAGCCTCTGCATTGGAGCCTGCTGCTCCTCTTCATAGACTGTCATAGTGAAGGATCAAGAGAAAAGAGAATAACATCACCAGGTCATTGCTGCTCTGCAGTACATTTTAGGTCATGTTTTAATATTATGTAGAGACTGAAATTGACTTTGGATTCTTTTATTTTGGTTTCATGGATAAGTGAGTGTATAGGGTGAATATTTATTAATTTCGCTACTTTGGTTTTTGAGCAGATTGTACATGTTTACTGAAACTTACAGGTTATTGGTTTAGTCTCTAAAATAGGAAATGTTGTCATTTCATTCAAGTTATTAACACTACCTGACAAAAGTCTTGCTGCCTATCCAAGTTTTAGGAACAACAAATAACAACTTGTTTTCTAGTTGATCATTTTGTATCAGAAGTGACTTATATGAAAGGCAAAGGCCTCTAGATTATGCTTATTTTACCAAAATAAAATATGATCATGCCTTCATTTTTAATTATTTAATTAGGACAGTAAGGTCTGACTTTGCTTAGACAACAGTCTTGTCACTTAACAGAAATAATGTACAGTATAGAATATAAAATCATGGTACAGTGGAAAAAGAGTTAACATTGGGCATGACTCCCATGAGCTTAGAGGACTGCATCCATGCATCTCTGGAATGACTTAATAACCTATTAATAAAGTCATCTGGAATGGCAAAGAAAGCGTTCTTGCAAGACTCCAAGAGTTCATCAAGATTCTTTAGATTCATCTTCAATGCCTCCTCCTTTATCTTACCACAGACATACTCAATAATGTTCATGTCTGGTGACTGTGCTGGCTAATCCTGGAGCACCTTGAAATTTTGATCTTTATGAGAAGGAGTGCTACCCTGCTGAAAAATTTGCCCTTTTTTGTGGTTTGTTCTTGCTATCCACTCTGTGGGTCTCTCGCATGCCCCTATGTTATTCAATATCATAACAATGTTTGGTGAAAATATTTATTTTTATTTATTTATACTTAATTTTTCCAGGAAGTTCTTAATGACATTAACATACATCTCTTCTTCCAGACAGTTGTAAAAAAGTTTCATGTATAGTCTAATTTTGAGATGTGACATGCAACACACAAATCAAAAATTGATTATTACCATAAAATAAAATAGGGATCATAAAAGTACATCAACTTCTTAATTAAAACAACACATGTTTAAAATTATTTAAAGGAGTAAAATGCTTCTAGTGGAGAATTAATCAGAATTTTGTTCCTCAGCCAAAGAGAAAAGTAAGATATTAAGTAAGTACATTTCACAACAAAGGGTTGATAAACACATTACTATTCCATGATGAATATATATTCATAAAATATATATAAACATATTTTATATATATATATATATATATATATATATATATATATATATATATATATATATATATATATATATATATATATATATATATATATATATATATATAGTAGAATGCTACTAAAAAATCAATTTAAAAAAGTAAAACGTTTATTTAATAAATAAAAGTACTATTAGCACAGAATTTATTATTAAGTTTTTATATTCATAAGATATTGTTACAAAAACACTCAAAATATTTTTTAATTATTTTGGTCAAACTTATTTTTGTCTGTTTCACAGATCTCTGGTCTACGCATAAATGTTTACAGTCATTTGCAGTCATTTTACTGTAAACCTTTATCTTTAAATTGTCAGAATCAAAATGTTGATTTCTCATTCAGTCATTACCAATGTATCAATTTGATGATCAAATTTGTTTGAGAATATCCTTTGAACAAAGTCTTTGCGAAAACAAAATCTGCAATGTTTATTTTGCTAGCTCACGTAGTTATTTTTATTATTATATTTAGTATTATTTTTAGAGGTTTTTCACCTTTTATTGGAATAGGATAGTGGACAGCAGACAGGAAAGGATAAGAATTGGCATAGGACCACAAGTTGGGAATCGAACTCAGGTCACTGTGAGCACCATGATGCTATATGTCCATACACTTAACCACTAGGCTATTGGCACCAACCACATAGTTGTTTTCAAGGTGAATAATTAATCTGTACGAGTTAATCCACTTGTTTTGAACAATCTACTTGTTTAAAACAATTGTTTTGGTAATCTTCAATCAAAGTATGACCATTCGCTTAATTTTTTAGTGGCAGTCCTTCTCTGTTGACGTCAATTTGAGGGCTTCCATAGCAACTGTATATTAATATCTTTAATCATGTCCCTCTTACCGTTAGTTTACTATGAAGAAAGGATGCACAAAAGAAAGCCCTGACCGCTACTTAATATTCAGTTTTAGTTGGAAGTTCATCAGCATTCTGAAATAAACGCCTCAGTGATTTCCAGATCACGCGGCCTTATAAAAAGGGCTAAATCCTGTATAAATGAACTTGGCACCATCATACAATGTATGTCTCAAACGCTCACTGAGCAATGGCTGACTTTAGCTTCTTATTTTCCCTCCTGCTGAGATCCATTTTGTTAATTTTATTACCAAGTCAAAATGAATACAGTGTAATAGAACAGAATTATTTTAAAGCCTGACAAAACTTTAAGAATCACTTATTTAAACTACCACACAAATATATTTCAATCTTTGTGCAAAGACTTTATAATATATTGCATAACAGGACTGACATAATAAATTAACATCTATTAAAACCAAAAGTGTGACAGTTGTATGTGTCTTTACTTAAAGGCTTAGTTCTAACAAATGTCTGAACAGCAGTGGAGCAAAACAGCTCGCAGGAAACCATTGATCTGTTTACTCAGGATTGCAGAAATAGGCAAAACCTGAGAAAACATGTGACCTCATTGGTTGTACAGCATATGCAAATATGAGCTTTGGAATCTCATTTTTGCTTGATGCATGTGGTTTTGTGTCTAATCTGAAATCATGCAAAACAGCATGCGTGCATTATATTTGGGTATTAGAATAATGTTGCTGCTCAGTTTGAGGATTCGGAAGAAACGGCTTTGGAGAGCCATAGAGTATTCACAGCGAGACACACCTTAACAATGGCCAACACCCTAAAAACCCTCATAGAGAAAGTGTCTCAAAGTCCTCCATAATCCCTATCTTCACAAACACAACCCCTCCTGAAGAGCTGCCTCACCAACAACACACACTGTAAACATAATGAATCACTTCAAGATCTATGACGTTCTTTGTTGGTGTGGAGAAACACATAAAAAGTATGGCAAGCCATTTTAATATTTCAACTTTGTAGTACTAAAAAGTACATTACTTACTTATTGATTAGCTACTAGTATTTAGTACTCAGTACATGATTATCATATTCTAGTACAAAGTACAAATGTCGAAAATATTGTATTTGTATTAATATGATTTTTAGTTAATTACATGTTTTGTATGTAAAGTTTGTATCATAGTCATCACATAAACTTGGTAATCCATAAATTTACCTCTGAACCTAAATTTACCCCATGTAGTGATGCACCAAATTTTCTGCCGCCAACAATAAGGCTATGAAGGCCTAGCAGTGTTCAGTGTATAGGTTTTTCTCTCCCTCCAGCTTTACTTACTGCACAGTCTTAAGCAGCTTTCACACTGTTTGCAAAAAGCACTGCTCGATAAAACCTATTAATTTGAAGTAAAAGTTCAAAACAGCTGGATATATAGTGCTTATGTACATGTAGTTGCAACATATGCTCATCCTGAAAACGTTGCCTATATACATTTCTGGAGATCGCAAAATATGTAGCCAGATGTACAAATGGCTGCATTTCATCTTTCGCGCTTATCAGCTGACCGCTTACCTCCATGTGGATGGCTTTCCCGCTGTTACCAGTTTGTCTAGTAGCTGACCATGTACGTCGGTGGACTTGAGATGCAGAGAGGAGTTGACCACGACGACAGGGTTCAAGTCCGGCAAAGAACGGTTCCAGAAAGTGGGTAAAACAGAAGGCAAAAAATAAAATAAACAAGTAAATAACAGGGGGAGAATGTGGTAAACTCAGGCGAGGGCTTTTCTTTTTCTGGATTGCTTTTTAAAACTGTCGGTTGGATTTGGGAAGTGGGTGGGCGGGTCAATCTGTGCTTTTGAAAACACTATTGGTTGGGTTTAAGAAAGGAGGAGAGTGGGTCAGTCCATCGGTCAGTCAGTCAGTCGTTCAGTCAGTCAGTCAGTCAGTCAGTCAGTCAGTCAGTCAGTCGACAGCGGCCTCTGGTGGATTTACATGGGAAGAGCAGGCGGAGACGGCATTTTTGAGAGAAATTTAAGATCTCAAAAAGTGTACACAGTGGCCTCTGATGGATTTGCGAAAACAAAAACTCCAAAAAAAACGTAGCTCCTGGGACGTATTTGGCGCTCTCCAGAAATGTATATAGCGGTACGTTTTCAGAATAAGTCTGGGTTGTGTAATTACATGAATTGCACATGTCCAAGGGAAAAGCAAAGTTGGCACAAATAATGTGCCAACAGGACATTTCTATGTAGTATACTTATTATACTCACACTTGCAATAGCAGTTATGTACTGCCATGGCAACGCTGGTAAAATGACACCTTTCAACTCACAACTAAAATACTGGAAATAAAACGTGAGAAAAAGTTAAATGTAAAAAAAAAAAGTTGTACAAAATACATTTTTTAATGTTTAATAAAAATAAATAAATAATAATTACAAAGCATTTTGGTTTTTGTTTTTCATAAAAGTACATCCAGATTTTAACTGCATCCCATTTAGTTATCTTATATAACCAGTACTTTCACATACAGTCTAATGTGTAATTAGTACAGTATATTAAAAAAGTACTAGTATCAGGAAAAAACTATTTATTCATTCATTAATTTTCTTTTCGCCTTAGTCCTTTTATTAATCAGTGGTCGCCACAGTGGAATGAACCGCCAATTTATCCAGCATGTGTTTTACGCAGAGGATGCCCTTCCAGCTGCAATCCGGCATTGTAGGAAAATAATAATAAAAAAATAAAATATATACAGAAGTGCTAGTAACTTTAAAAAAAAGTGCTATTGCTGATGAAGAATTTGCAGTACTTAATGGAAAAGATACTAGTGTTTGCTAGATATTACTAAATTTAAAGGGAAATTCTGTCATTATTTACTCATTCTACAATTGTTTCAAAATGCTTTGAGTTTCTTTCTTCAGTTTAACACAAAAGAAGACATTTTAAAGAAACTTTAAGGAAACTGGTATTTTTAATTCCCCTTATTGATGTCAATGACTTTGGTTTGTTCAACAGAAAAAAAATGGTGAGTACATTTTCACTTTTGGACAAACTCTCCTTTAAGTACTAGCAGCATGGAAATAGATACTAGTACAGGTAATAGATTAAATGTAATAATGGCTTGCCATATAAAAATCTGTAAGATTATATCACGACAAACACATTTCTGTATGTATGCACGTATGTATAGAGAGAAGTGTATTTCTGTATTGTCTACCCTTTCTCTATAATCTATATAGCCTGTAATCTGCTCTCTCAGTATGCCACGTACTGCATTCTACCAGAGGGACTGCTGAGGATTTCAGGGCTTGCAGCCTAGCAAATGTGTGTGTGTGTTTGTGTGTGCGTGCGTGTGTGTGTGTGTGTGCGTGTGCGTGTGTGTGTGTGTGTGTGTGTGTGTGTGTGTGCTTCTTTCTTTCCTGTCGTTTGTGTCTATGCTCAGGGAATTATGAAAGGAACTTCTACATAGCTGGAAAATATGAACTCTTCAAACCAAGCCTGCATCAAAAGTGTAGTTAATCCAAGCTTTCTCTCACAAACTTGCTTTTTCCCCCTCCTCATCTATAAACCATCTCAGACTGTTCCTATAAATGTTTAACGATTTCAATTCTGGCACTTCTTTCTGCATTGTGGCCGATATGTTTCCCATTGTGCTACAGCCAGCTACTGGATCCCATATTCTCACCACATGGTCCATAGCATGTGATTTGAAATTGAATTTAAGGCCATTTTGACCCTTTGACCGAAGCAATTTTTTATTGTGGGAGATCTTAGAAGTGAAGAAGCCTTTGTCTCTTTTAGTCTGGACTGATTCCATCACTGTTGTCATCTCTTCACTATAATCACATGTACCTTAAAGTTATTGTCTGGGCTGGGTTCAATACAATTGAAGTGAATGGAGCCAATAAACATTGAAATACTCACCATTTCAGCGAACCACAGAACTTAAACCATTTCAGTATTCCCGTCGTGAAGGAGCATGACAGTGTATTGTGTTAAATAAATAAAATAATCATCACCATAAAAATAACTAGCCAAACTTCACAGTCTACAAATATATTTTTTGCAGAAGAATTATTCTCAATGTTGAAAACACTTGTGCTGCTTAATACACCAATCGAAATATTCAAAAACGTCTTTTACCGTTGTTTTCTTAGGACCACTTTAATTTACTTTTTTAAAACCGAAATCGCAATTGCAATTATTTCAATTATTCCTATTGCAAGGGAGGCAAGCACAAGTAATTAAAACAACCCAACTAACATTACTTAAAAAGCAGACAACTGTTACAGTAGCACCCACAAACCCCTATTTTACTGCCATGGAGATTAAAGCTGTGAACTCCATCCCTGCATCTCTCTCTTGATCTCTCTCTCTCTCTCTTTGATTGTGTAGACCTTTGACCTGCTTGCGTGAGGTAACGTTTTCTTTCCTCACTCGGCTGTTACATCAATTCTTGTGGATCCAGACACACAAGTGTGTTACTCTGCAGCGCAAGTTTTCTCCACCGCATCTATCATGGATCCACGCATTATAGACTGTAACCGCAGCTGTTTATCTGCATCTGCGTCAATCGCAGTCCTTCACAAATCACAGGTGTTTAAGAACTCGCTCGACAATGCTCAAAAAGCAAGCAGGATAATACATTTATTTAAAAATACATTTATTTATTTGTTAAAAATGCACATGTTGTTCTGTGCATTGAGTTTTGTTTGATACATTCAAAGATTTTCATTGAGCAGGTCAAATTAAAGGTACAGTACATATATCTGACTGCTTGTATTAAAGGACAAAATTGTATTACAAATAATATATTAATATAAATGTATTTATAAATTATACATTTAAATATAAGAATTACTGGGCTGTGAAGCAGCACAAGGAAAGCATGTCAATGAAAAGCATGTATTGAAAGCATTGTCAATGCACCGTGTGTCATGAAAACAATATTAAAAACGAAACAGTATAGATGTAAAGGGTTATACATGCATATATATATTTTCAAAAAAGAGCTGCAGGTTTGATGTGGTGGTTTTAATAGCACCAAAGAAAGACCATTCATAACCACAAAGTGCGCTAAACTATGCTTCTGTTTATTTAAAACCATTTTTCCCAATAAAGTAAGAAAATAAGAAAATAACTACAGTATTTTAAATTCAATTTAATATATATATATAAAATATAAAATATAAAATTGAATTTAAAATACTGTAGTTATTTTCTTAATTTGCAATGACAACTGACTACTTTATTGGGAAAAATGGTTTTAAATAAACGCAAACATAGTGTAGCACACTTTGTGGTTATGAATGGTCTTTCTTTGGTGCTATTAAAACCACCACATCAAACCTGCAGCTCTTATAACATAAGATTTTATAACATATAAACATATATATATATATATATATATATATATATATATGTGGGTAGCACTCTCGCCTCACAGCAAGAAGGTCGCTGGTTCGAGCCTCGGCTGGATCAGTTGGCATTTCTGTGTGGAGTTTGCAAGTTCTCCCTGCGTTTTTGTGGGTTTCCCCTGGGTGCTCCGGTTTCCCCCACAAGTCCAAAGACATGCGCTATACGTGAATTGGGTAATAGGGTGTCCGTGGGGTCTTAAAAAGTATTAAAAGTTGATAAATCAATTATGAGAAAATTAAGGCCCTTAAAAGGTATTAAAAAGCCTAATCACATTTTCACGAGGTCTTAATTTTTGCTGAAGCGTTGTCCAAAGTGTTTGACTCCCAAAAAGCTTAAATATATTTGTTTTCCTCCTAAAATTAACAATGGTGTGCTCGATCCACGAGATTGATTCGGGCGGGGGCGTGTCCTGCCAAGCTCCTCCGTCCGGGTGATGTCACATAATTTGCGACAAACGCGGGAAGGTGATGTGACGCTCTCCATATGTAGTAAAACCATAGAGCGAAACAGAAGACAAAATGGGAAAAATGTACGTTTGCATACTCTTGGTTGGAGAAAGACGAGTTTAAACAGTGGCTGAAGTCTATCGCTGAAAACAACCGCGTAATTTATTCTTTCAAGCTTTGTTTCTTCCGAGCTTATACCTGAGTTTTGTTGCATGGTTGTGCTCCATTGATTTATTTAACTACAACTGTTTATTTGCAACTCTTTATTAAGTTAAAGGTTTGATACTGATTAGAACTTGAAGTAGCGATGAGGTCTTAAAATATTCTGAGAATATCTTTAAAAAGTCTTAAAAGGTATTGAAATTACCTTTAGGATTCCTGCATATATCCTGGGTAAGCTAAATTGTCCGTATGTGTATGTGTGTGAATGAGAATGTATGGGTGTTTCCCAGTGGTGGGTTGCAGCTGGAAGGGCATTCGCTAAAACATATGCTGGATAAGTGGGCGGTTCATTCAGCTGTGGCGACCCCTGATTAATTAAGGGACTAATGCAAAAAGAAAATGAATTAAAGAATATTGCAATTTTATGAATCGCAATTCGATTTTTTCTCCAAATCGCGCAGCCCTAAAACATATGCTGGAATAGTTGCCGGTTTAGTATAGTAATAGTTGCTGAAACAGAGAAAAGAAGCCGAAGGAAAATGGATAAATGAATGAATGAATAATAAAACACCTCAGCATAACCTTGACTCTTGATTTTGTTTTAACAGTAAACAGGGACACATCCAAATAGTTAAAAAACAAAAAATGGCCTAATTTAAGGTATCAAAACCTCATGACTTTATTTATCAGTATTTTACAATGCGCATTTTAACAGGGTTTATTTTTTGAAATGTTTGAAAACTCTCCTGTAGATGAAATTCTCATGCGTCTAAGTGAAGAGTGAAAACAAAATGACTACAAACATCAGTGTTTGTTTTACGTTAGGCTGCTGTAACCAGGGCTGGGCCTTTTCTTGCCCTTTAATTTATAGAGCTCTGCTTATCAACTCTCACTTTACTTTTCCACCCACTAATTTACCTAATTTCATGGTGGGATGCTTACCACAGACTCAGGGAGTTTTTTTTTCTCCCTCTTCATTGCTTACGGTTGCATTTTACCTGGGCATGATGTTTGTTACAGGGGCTGAAAGGAATACTAAAATATTACTCTGGATAAAAGAACTGCAATTGTGATTCAAACATAGAGGGATCTAATGTCTGTTTACAGAAAAGAGGTTTGTGTTAGTCTGTCAGGTTGTCTGAATTTGTATTTAATAAAATACAATTTAAGCCATTTAACTACTCAAACTAGTATTTAAAGGTACTCTGAAATCACAATTGATGTTTTTTTAAGTGTCATATTAGTCTAAATGTCATCTGTAATCTATTGTGCTCCAAAACAGTGACAAAATTCACATTTAGAAGATATCAATATTTAAAGCTAAACCCCTAACTATCACCAGCAAAATGAATCACCAAATTATTTGACGTCACCTCATACTTCAATTTCAAGTACATTTTTCTGACCAATCAAATGCTCTCTAGACCCCTAAATCTCCTGCCCCCTTTAAGAGCTTATTACTGATGCTGAAATTGGGATTGTATTCACACATTAAATAGTGATCAAACCAGAAAATTGTAAATGGTATAGCCAAACTGTCTTATTTATTGTTTTAAAATGTGCGCAGCACCTGTCTACACACGCATACAAAGTGCATATACAGGGAACTAGAAGATTAAAATTAAATCTGTTACACAGTGTCCATTTTAATTTGGTGAATATTATTATATAGGCATAAACAGTGTAAATATGAATTGCTTTCAGATAAATGAAGTCTGCATTTGTGTTAATGCCATGCACACAGGTACAGTCTGCTTCAGCCCAGAAAGATGCAGCACAGAGCAGATTATTTGTGCGAGACGACACGGATCACAAAACATATTGGACCCATTTGAAAGCTATAAAAGAAAGAAAGAGCGAGTCAGACTTAGTATTACTGTTATAGACTGTGGTTGTCATGGGTCTGATGTGCTTTAGCTCAACAGCTCTGAATGGTAGAGTCGAGATAAACTAAACATGATTGGATGTTTTTGAAAAATGGGAGGGGCGACTGTATGTCCTGCCGTGTCTTTCTTTTTTAGCTAAGATTACGTCAAACACTGAATAAAAATGCACATTTTTAAGAACTTCATGAGACCCTTAGGAAGTTAGTATTGAGCTAAATGTATAAGACTAGGGCTACCAAGGCGGTCATTTCAAACGTTTTAAATTTTCTAGTTGAATAAATTTGTTGAAATAAAACCCACATATCTACAGTATAAAACTATCACTTATTCTAAATATGTGAGTGTTTATTTATAACGTTGTTATTTTATTAAAATAACAAAACACAAAAGAGCTATTAGTATTTCTACCTTTAATTACCAAAATGACCCCATGCATTTCAGAGGCTGCTGCTTTTCCCTGTGACTGTGAATGTGTAGGCTTCTGTTACCTAGTAACTTCCTTGTAAAACAACATGGCTTTCTTATAGCAAAAACAGAACTTTACTTCAGACATGTTTTTAAAGCAACATTTTATGTGTGGAGTAAAAACCTTGCTCTCCTGCATATCAAAATGAAAACGTGGTGTGGACTCATGGGTGGTCTTGTAACTTGTATAAATTATTAGACAGTATCACGAAAATTTTTTTTTATTTTTAGGGTAATGACTTGATAAAATATGATGACTGATAGTCAAAGCATAATTTTAATATCTCAATAGAAGCTTGGAATGTAAATACAGTATGATATGTCAACATGACATTTTATGAGAACAGTCAGAATGACCGCTAATAGTAATTCTAGTAAGTATAGAGTTCTGGTAGTGTTAAATGTATTCCCTCATAATGTACTATTATGTCTCAAAATGTTGTCACCTTAGAATTTTTAAGACATTTTTTGTCAAAATTGATTTATTCACATGTTCTTATTAAATCACAACTAATTTACATTGTTATTTTTTTTAATAAGTTGTTTACATTTTAAGACTTTTTATAAAAAATAAAAAAAAGGTTTTATTTACAAAGTCAAACTCTAGCTTGACTCTATAAGGTTCTTTCTGTGAGCCAATAAGCATTTCGAGTGCACACACAATGATCAATCAGGATCAGCTTTCTTTGTCATTCAACCGGACTGCTTCGTTGACAGCGGGAAAAACCAGAAAGAAACACAAAATCAGTTGACTAAATAATGCCGCACAAAATTGTGAAGAAACGTGAAACTGAAAAGATGTGTGTAAATGTGATGACTTAGAAGCATTTTTTGGCATCAAGATAAAATGTTAAACTTTACATTGAAAATGTTTAAAAAATTTGTTATTGTTATTAAAAAATGTATATATTAAATGTGAAATATTTTTCTGTGTATATATAGTCAGTGAAACATTTTCCAGTGTTTATTAAACTTTGTTAAACTACTCATTTACTCATTGTCTGTTTTATTTTATAGTCTTTAAATTTGATATTAAGCCTTGAAGGGCAAATAATTTAATTAATGGTGCATATAATTAAATAATTATAATTCAATAATTCATATGAAGCTTTTAATTCAATAAATATTACCATATTACTTACATAAAATTAACATCTGCAATGGAAAAAATATTTAGTAAAAATATATTAATACTATATGGAATTAAAAAACTTTGAAGCTCAATATCTCAAAATCATTTAGAATGCAGATAGAACCTTATAATTCCAAGACGACAATGTACTTTTTTAAATAGAAATATAAAAAAAACACTAGAACAGTGTTTTATATATCGCAGATTTATGTACTTACATAACCACAAATGTTTTGAAGAATGTTTACATCTTGAGAAATAAGCAGTTTTTACTAGTGACATGGACCATATTGTGTCATCATGCGAATGCTTTGCTTCATACTTCCATGATAATAAATTTGAATGCTTTAGCTTATCCCTGAATTTCTGCATAAATTCTGTTCCCCATTATTCCATGCTCAGTCAAGGCATCATCAAACTATGCCTTTTATTGTATATATATATACAGTTGAAGTCAGAATTATTAGCCCCCCTGAATTATTTGCCACCCTGTTTATTTTTTTCCCCAATTTCTGTTTAACAGAGAGCAGATTTTTTCAACACATTTCTGAACATAATAGTTTTAATAACCCATCTCCAATAACTGATTTATTTTATAATTTATATATTTTATATGGAACGCATAGACATCACCTGATGTTGGTTTCCTGGTGGTGCTCCGCCAGGCCTCTACAGCAACTATCTTCAGTTCCTGCTTGTTCTTGGTGCATTTTCCCCTCAGTTTTGTCTTCAGCAAGTGAAATGCATGCTCAATCGGATTTAAATCGTGTGATTGACTTGGTCATTGCATAACGTTCCACTTCTGTCTCTTCAAAAATTCTTTTGTTACTTTTGCATTATGCTTTGGGTCATTCTCCATCTGCACTGAGAAGCACTGTCCAATGAGTATTTGGCTTAATATGAGCAGAAAATATTGCCCGAAACACTGCAGAATTCATCCTGCTGCATTTGTCAGCAGTCACATCATCAATAAATACAATAAATACAAGAGAACCAGTTCTATTGACAGCCATACATGACCACGCCATGTCACATTTACAGTAGTTTATTCTTGGGATGGCAGTGCTTAGTCATTACTCCAGTTTTAATTTAATTTAAAAAAAAGTTTTAAAACTTTTAAAAATGTTTAATTGTTCTTAGCTCATTCAAAAGTGACACCAATTTCCATATTATTTGTGCAACAATTGCTAATGGATATTGAGCATCATAACTAGTAATGTAAATGCTTTAACATGGTATTTTATGCATCTTAGCCAGTTTAAAAATGTCACACCTAAAATGTAACTAGGTTTTTCTGTCCACCTAAGGGGTCGTTGGCCTTAGAAGATACGATTCTACATGATTTAACAACAGAGTACCACAAAGGGATGCCGCTTTTGCAATTAAGTATGAGAAAATAAGTAAACATGTCGGGCACAAGTCAGGCCTTGCCAGCTCTGTTGCCACCAACAGCCAGACCAGACTCCAGCAGTATAATTACTCTAATTGTCTCTGCAATAAATCTGAAGCCAGACATGAAAGAATTTAGGGAACATCTTTAATTATACGCAGTAGGGACCAAATAAGCACTTAGCAACAGAAAGATGTTTTATATAGAATTTATCTGGGGAGCTTTTGATTTTAAAATATTTAGAGGAAACTCTCCAGAAATGGTGTCTCTTCAGTTTTTTGTTTTTTTGTTTTTTTTTTAAAAGCGCCAAAGATTAAGTGTCGTTTCACTTTAAAAGAGCTGCTAAAAAATCTGCAAACAAGGAGGGTTACTGTCATGCCTTAATTATTTACAAGTGCAGGAAAACTGATTGATTTTGCAATTGATGCTCTGTACAATATGTTGTTGTCATTAAGGATTTCAATGGGTCAAGGTGTATTTAAAAGGTCAGGAAACTGATCCTGAAGGGGTTTTCCCTTGTGGTGTGTCTGAGGAGACTCTTGCGCAGGTGCAGTTTGCTGCTGGCTATTGTTTGTCTTCTGATTGTTTTCCCTCAGGTTCAGGGGAAGCGGGGGGTGGGGTGTGTCTGAGGAGTGGGTGATGACTACCCGCCTATGGGAAATGCATAGCGTAGCAGAAAAACACAGCAAGGATGGAGTGGAGATCTAAGGTCTAAAACTGCCTGTGACCTTAAAAAACTGTACTGTATGTTACTCCATTAGTCCATTTAAAAGGATGGTTCTACCAGGAAGACCAGGGAGTGAGATATGATATAAAATGATTTATTTGACAAGGTAATATGTAGTAGAACTAATAGATTTCTTTGGCTGAGGCCCCGTCCGTAGCTTGAATCAGATGCTTGTCAATTCAGCAAAGTCTGTCTGAGGACGAAGGCAGGGGTGAATGGTGGTTGAACATCAACATCAGTATCTGCAAACAAAATGGATTGCAAATGACAAGCTTATATATTCCTTTGTTAGATCTGATTGGAATGTGTGACGTGACATTAGGTCTTTCTGATAGAACTGAAACTTAAGATATATTTCCCAAAGAAATGTAACTATACTCACCACCTTTTACTCACCTGCTTAAATGGTTAAACACAAAATAAAAAATAATCATGGAAAGTGCCAAAAAAAAGCCAGTTGTGTAGCAATGTGGGAGCTTCTTATAGTAACAAAAAAATTGCTTTCATTTTTGGAAATCGAATTACCAGTGAATAAAATGCTGAACAATATCATGCTAACCAAAGCTTTTTAAAATGATTTAAAAAAATAATGTTTTCTATTTTAATATATTTATACAGTGCATGTCATTCAAAGCTGAGTTTTTAGCAGGCATTACGCCATTAATGCTCTTTTTGAAGTACCTCAAGAGAAACGAGTGATGGAAACACCAAATTTCAAATAAAAATCCCTTTATTCGTAACATTATGAGATGGTTTGGGAGATAGAAGCGCAGAATAAACTCTGATGAAGCAAACGAAACGTCACATTCATGTGTTGAACCAGCTGTCTCCATTATTCTTTCTCTGTTTGCTGTTGGTTACTATGCAACCAATATTACCTTCAGATGCTCTAACAAATGTATGGAAATACACCTAATTTATGTTTACAGCGGATGCCCTTCCAGCTGTAACCCAACACTGGGAAACACCCATATATACTCTTTCACACACATACACTACAGACACCACCGGTCAGTGACACCCTTTGTTCATATACACTTCACTTAATGAATAAAGCATGATATTATTCATAAATTTTAATTAATCAGAACAGTTTCATATTGTTTACCAGACACTTTACAACGAAAGCAAAGTGGACCCAGTTAAAGCACTATTGTGCATGATCATCAGAGCATTGAATAACCTTGAATACATCCACAGCAATGTGTTTTGCATTTGACATAAAACATTTGATTATAAAACACAGGGGCCTAACAGGCCTAATGTCGAATGTGTGAGCTCATCATTTGTGCTGTGGGATATTCAAATAAAGGAAAAATAACCACTCATCTTGTCAGCCCAGGCTTATTTGACATACGTGTCTCAGCCTACATCTTTGCAAAATATAGAATACATTGCTCCGGGTGTGTTTTTTGCACGTTTTAGATGAAAAATCTGCTAGAGATGTGCTGTCTACATTTTTACAAATCTGAAATAAATTTTGTTGTACTGTAGGTTTCCGAGACATACCATTCATGAACACCTTCCAGAGAAGGCAGGGCTTCATCACAAACCCAGCAAACCACTGACCTAAACCCTTCCTTAAATCCAACCAATTATGTTTCAAAAGTAAGAAACATGAACACATAGTTTTACTTTAAATTTGCATTCCTTTTATCTCTTTTACATTTTTTTTTATTAAAAAAAGAAAAATAAAATCTTGTACAAAGTGAGATACCAAGCAAAACTGAACATTTATGCATCGTGTATCGTGTTATTTTATAAATAAGCATATTAAACAATTTCTGGATTTTTAGAACTTACCCAAGCTACATAGAGTGCCAACTCTGTAGAAATCAGAGTACAATCTATCTTATTGAATCCATATACTATAACCCCTTTCACACAGTGATACTGGAAAATATACGGAACATTTCTGGAACGACTTTACCAGTAAATTCATGAAAAAGGTGTTAACACAGGCAAGAACGTTCTGGAATTTTTCCGGAAAAGACCATACACACATCCATTCCAAAATACCGGTAAATTCTGACATCATTAACCAGAAATGACCTCTAAACTGCTGCGCTTGTATTTGTAAACACAGAAGGGGTCTGGCTTTTGTTTATGGTTGATGGTACATTGATATAATTATGTGTGTATGCTGGCACTCACTGGCTGCTTCACGTGCACACACGTCAAGCAACTGAAGCAGAGCTTGAAGGTAAACAAACAGCGGTTGATCATAAACATTTTAGCGATAATTTTTTCCACAGTTGGCATTAAGAAGGAACACAGAAACTTTATCTGACACAACTAGCAGCTAAATGTGTCTGGAAAAATATTCAAAGGCTTTTATTTTCAGTGCAGTGTAGATGGGAATATGTCTGAATGTTCTGATTGGCTGGAGTAGACGTCTCACGTCACTGCGTTCTAATCGTGAAATTACCAGTAATGTTACAATTTCTCTTTCCGGAAAACGCTAGAATGAATTTAATGGTAATTTCAAAAAGGGCCTGTTCACACAAGATCCCTTTCTGGAAAATTGCTGGTAATTTTCCGGAAAGGTCTGTATGTGTGAAAGGGGCTTATGGCACCTTTAATTGTGAGCTGCCTCACATTGTGTCTGGCAAATGGGAGAACAAAGTTTTTTTTCATGTGACAATTTTGTTTTTTAAGAGTCCAAATGCTAGCACATGTGGATAAAAACATTAATACCTCTATGTTTTTTTTTTCAATAGGCTACAAGAACTTGTACACTCTGACCATAAAACAATAAAACACTGTCAGCCAGTGATAATCCATTGAAATATTGGTAAAAAGGGCTTGCAAAATTTACAGCTAACGCAACAGACGACATTATAGAGAGGCTCACTGCTTGATGTTAAGCCCTCTCTTCAAAGATTATTTAAAGATAATGACTATCTGTTGGAAACAATTGGTTATGCAGTGGAAAATAATGATAAAAATACATGGAAGCTATTCCAGGGTAGCAAATTGAAGTATACTGTAAAAGTACCTCATGTATCCCGAGCTTCTGGTCTTTATATTGCCTGGTTTGAAAAGGCTGCCGAGAAAAGTTTTGTGTTTTCATTCCACTACACTGACTAAAATAGCTAAATTTGTTTGATTAGATTATTAAATTTGATTAGATTGATTACTGGATTCAGTGCGCTAGTAGCACACTCAGAACATCTGCTGGTTATAAGATGGGGAAATGCTAAATGAAAAACATTAAAAACAAAATTTTTGATTGTTTCTCAGTGTGGAAGTGAATATATTTATCTTTATATCCTTGTAGTAAACCAGCATTAACTTTTGAACAGCAGTAAACTATACTGTAGATTGCAACTTATCTAATTATTTGCCAAATCGAAAAGAGTTAAGGTGTGTGAAATCAAAACATATCGTTTTAATTTAGCTAGAACTCATTGTTATTCTTTAGGTGAACAATTAATCCAAGTTAATCCACTGGGGAAAAAAAATGTTTTGGTTTTTCTATCAAAGTCTGATCATTTTCCTCCAAAATGCTGACATCAGTTTGACGGCTTCAGCCACAATATTCTTAACTACGACCCTCTCACTGTTAGTTTGCTACAAAAACCCCTTTCACACAGACCTTTCTAGAAAAAAAATTACCAGCTATTTTCCTAAAAGGGAACATGTATGAACAGACCCTTTTTGAAAATACTGGTAAATTAGTTCCGAAAAATTTCCGGAAAGAGAAGTTGTAACATTACAGGTAAATTCCCGGAATGCTGCTCTGTGTGAACGAAGAAGGAAAATTGCCAGAAAGGGTGCGTTCATGATTAGAACACACTGACGTGAGATGTCTACTTCAGCCAATCAGAACATTCAGATGCATTCACATCCGTGCTGTTTTCAAAAATAAAAACCTTTGAATATTTTTCCAGACACATTTAGCTGCTAGTTGTTAGTCAGATAACGTCTCTATGTTCTTTCTTAATGACAACTGCGTAAAAACATCAATAAAATGCTTATGATAAACCGCTGAAGAGCTGCACGATTCTTGCAAAAATGTGAATCAAAATTTTTTTTGCTTAAAATAAAGATCACGATTTTCTCACGATTCTGTAAATGTAAAATAAAGGTTAATATGATTAGCCTATTGTTATTGCTAATTCTCAAACATATGGTAAAACAACAATAATAATATTAGGCCTATGTGTAGGTCTACTGTTGCTTAAAATGTTACATTTAGTACAGTCATTATGGGGGACTTGAACAGACTTTCAATATGTCCTGTTTGTTTATTCACTGTAAAATGATGACATCAGAATACAACTATTCATAATTCTGAAGTTGATTTATTATGTTTGTTTAAGACATGTGCTTGCCATCTGCCCTTGACAACATTATTAGACCATTATATTTCCATTTTATATATAGGCTAGGGTTGTTACTGACACAGTAAACATTTATTTTTATCAACAGCACTATGTGTTTGCTATGAAAGAAAAAAAATATATCAAATGTTTGTCGTAATCATAACTCTAAAACGCGTTGTGATCATTTAAATGATGTGGGCACAGGTTTCACTTTCACTTCCGAGTGCAGCTCATGGCTGCCGTCACTGTGAGAAAAAAACAAATACATGCAAATCAAACCTCCCGCACGGCCCTCAAACAATCAATCAACAAACTGAACATTATTTACAACTTTATTACCTGTTATTCACAGCCTATGTAGGTTGTGTTCACTAAAGTAGGCATCTTTGACGGGCACACGCGCGTTCTCGGCAGTAAACAAACAGCTGGCGGTCAGCTCACGTGTGATTACATGAAGACAGAATGACATTTTTGGGTGAATTATACCTTATAAATACAGCATGTGACATTTTTAACACCATTTGAAGGTGTCAATGTTGCTGTGAAGACTTGTGCGACTGTCTTGCTTCTCTCCTGACCTTGAAAATATAATTAGCTGAATTGTAGAAAAGCTGAATTAAGATTGTGTGTAGGGTCGAATTGAGATCGTGATCTTTTTTCGATTAATCGTGCAGCCCTAAACCGCTGTTTATTTACCTTCATGCTCTGCAACCATCAACAAAAGCCTTTCTGTGTTTACAAATACAAGTGCAGCTGTTTAGAGCTCATTTCTTGTTAATGATGTCAGAATTTACCGGTATTTTGGAATGGATGTGTGAATGGTCTTTTCCAGAAAAAATTCCAGAACATTCTTGCCTGTGTGAACACCTTTTTCATGAATTTAAAGTCGTTACGGTAATTTACCAGATATTTATCGGTATCACTGTGTGAAAGGGGCTAAAAGTTGGAAATAAATCAACTACATCTACTGTCATAGTTGCTGGCCTTTTCATCAATGAACCATGATCATCAGACATGAGATTTTGAATACCAAAAAATAGACTTTATTCAACATGAGGTCTGAGCAGACCTCAGAGCAATCTGACATCTCTCCTGGACAATTCTGAAGTAGAGGAGAGGATGCATGACTGAACTGTATGTAGGCCACTTAATACTGAGAAAAAAGCCCCAATCAGATAGGCCAATGTCCGCAGCCATGCCTCCGTTTTCAGATGTCCACACTGAAACGGAGCAGCAGCGTTTTAAAATAAAACCGGCCTTTTCAGCGTTTTCAAAAAGCCCCGTTTTCAGCGCTTGAAAACTCTGGTGTAGTGTAGATGGATGGCGTAAACCTAGCAAAATTGATGCGTTTTAAAATTAAAACATATTAGTGTAAACTGAGCCTAAGTGTGTACATACATTGTCAGGAAGGTACACTAACTTAACAAAATGTCACTCATTCTCCTGAACACCTCTTACACATATATAGTTTCAGATGAATCAATGCTTTACATCTTTAGTTATTCTACAGGTTATTCTTCAGCATAGCCTTCTCATGGTATTTCTCCTATGCAGGCTCACTCATCTTACACAAACCCAGTTTTAGCCTGGCTCATGTTTACTGCACACCACTGCATACTTTAAGAGAATACTTTTAGATAATAACAAATCTTCTTCACTAGGGGCAGTTGTGGCTTAATAGTTTGGCAGTTGGACTTAAATAGCGAGAATGGGGGGTGAATGAACTGTTGGCCATTCACCATTCAGAAATTGTGCATTTACCTCATGGCCGGAAGACAGAATTAGCTATAAACAATGCAAAATAACCCATTTTCGCTTGATATAAAGTGTGCCACACACACAGTATACAGTTGAAGTCAGAATTATTAAACCCCCTCAATTATTACCCCCCCTGTGTATTCCTGTTTAACAGAAAGAAGATTTTCTTCAACACATTTCTAAACATAATAGTTTTAAAAACTCATTTCTAATAACTGATTTATTTTATCTTTGCCATGATGACAGTAAATAATATTTGACTAGATATTTTTCAAGACACTTTTATACAGGTTAAAGTGACATTTAAAGGCTTAACTAGGTTAATTAGGTTAGGGTAATTAGGCAAGTTATTGTATAACAGTTTGTTCTGTAAACTATGGAAAAAATATAGCTTAAAGGGGCTAATAATTTTGACCTTAAAATGTTTTTTTTATGTTAAAAACTACTTTAATTCTAGCCAAAATAAAACAAATAAGATTAAATTATCAGACATACTGTGAAAATTTCCTTGCTCTTTTAAACATCATTTGGGAAATATTTTAAAAAGAAAAAAAAATCAAAGGGGGTTTAATAAATCGCCTTTTAACTTTATATCTGTCAACATCTCAAAAAAAGTGTGTTTTAGGGTTTCATGCTGTTTCAAAAGAGTCTTTAAAGTGCTGTGAACCGCTCCATGACCCGCTCGCTGGATTATGGAGCATAACAAAAGATGACATGTAATAGTGTGATTATGTTATATTAAGAGCAAAGAACCGAATTTCTTTGTCATAAAATGTACAACCAAGGCCTCTCGTATGAGTCTTTCAATGCATTGACAGTTTTACTGGTGCTGCCCGAACACCAAGGACAGAAACAAAAGAAAACTCTTCGCTTCTGCAGGCAGATGTTTCTTCCATTCTCAGCGTGGCCTCTGTAAATCCCTCTGGGCCGAGTGGCCAAACTGTTTACAAGGAAAATAGAGACCTGCATCCAGCAATTGAGGAAATGCTTTTTACTCGCATGGAGCAGTCGCTCTGCTGAATTATCTCTGCAGAGCTGTGACTGAGCTTGACACTAACGTGACCGAGAAAAACTCTTGAAATGTCGATAAATGTCAAGTGTTTGAACCGAAGCCCGCTGACAGGATATTACAGGAGGAAAAAGCATTTAAACGTCCTGCTGTTTTACCCTTGTAATATTTCTGATTCTTCTGTACATGTGGATTGCAGATTTTCTGTCTTCAGAGCTGTGATCTTTGTACTGTATGTTTGCACTGGTGACACTTTACTTAAAGGGGGTGTTCATAAGACTATGATGAAACCTATATACGAAGGAGACTTTATGCATGCTAATGGCAAGTGTCATTTTAAATGCAAAGGTGACATTGTTTGAGACGTATTTGTTATGACAACTTAACATTATCAAGACAAAACAACTTGTCATAAATCTGTCATGAACATGATTGCGATAAGGCCGTTATAATTTTTCATTAACATGTCATTAAATGCTTTTGAATATTAATGACGCTGTTAGTATTTTAAAACATTAATGTCACTTTTAATTAATTTAATGTGTCTTTGATTAATCAAGTTATATTTCAAACAAAACAAAAACATAGTTTAATAGTACTACTGCATATCAAAATTTCCATAAAAAATGAAGCAGCTCAACTGGTTTCAACACTGGTGGGGATGAAGATGATGATAATAACTGTAAACAATAAAAATTTTGTTTTTTGACCATCAAATCACATGACACTGAATACTGGAGTAATACAAGAAAAATGTGTTCTGAATCACTGAAATAATTTACAATAATATAATGATATTTTGCAATGTTACAGTTTTATTGTATTTGTGATCTAATGAATTAAGTATTGGAGAGCAGAAGAGACTTTTTTTCAAAGTTTCCAAACTCACTATTTTCTACATTATTGTCATTATTATCTTATTTATTTATTTATTATAATTTTTTTTATTTATTTATGTATTTATTTATTTATTTATTTATTTATTTATTTATTTATTTATTTATTTATTTATATATTTATTTATTTCTCAGTAGTCATTTAAAATATTTTAATTTATTTATCATTTTTAAATGGGCTGCTAGTCAGAGTTCAGCTATCATTCATTTATTTATTTATTTATTTATGTATTTATTTATTTATTTATTTGTTTATTTGTTTATTTATTATTATTTTTAAAAATGTGTTTATGTATATGTGTATATATGTATTTATTTATCAGTTGTCATTTAAAATATGTATTTATTTATAATTTTTTAATGGGGTGCTGGTCAGAGTTCAGCTGTCATTTATTTATTTTTACTTATTCATCTATCAGTTTTCATTTAAAATAATGTATTTATTTATTTATCAGTTGTCATTTAAAATATTTATTTATAATTTTTAAGTGGGCTGCTAGTCAGAATTCAATTGTCATTTATTTATTTATTTATTATTTATTTTTTTATTATTATTTTTTTTATTTATTCATCAGTTGTCAATTAAAATATTTATTTATAATTTTTAAATGGGCTGCTGGTCAGATTTTAGCTGTCATTTATTTGCTTTTACTTATTTATCTATCTATCAGTTGTCATTTAAAATATTTATTTATTTATCTGTTGTCATTTAAAATATTTATTTATTTATCATTATTTATTTATTTATTTATTTTTTATTTTTTTATCAGTTGCCATTTAAAATATTTATTTATTTATTTATTTATTTATTTATTTATTTGTTTGTTTATTTGTTTATTTGTTTATAAATTTTAAATAGGCTTCTGGTCAGAGACTTTTTTTCAAAGTTTCCAAACTCACTATTATCTACATTATTGTCATTATTATCTTATTTATTTATTTATTTATTTATTATATATTTTTTTATTTATGTATGTATTTATTTATATATTTATTTATTTATCAGTTGTCATTTAAAATATTTTATTTATTTATCATTTTTAAATGGGCTGCTAGTCAGAGTTCAGCTGTCATTTATTTATTTATTTGTTTATTTATTATTATTTTTTAAAATTTGTTTATGTATATGTGTATATATTTCTTTATTTATCAGTTGTCATTTAAAATATGTATTTATTTATAATTTTATAATAGGGTGCTAGTCAGAGTTCAGTTGTCATTCATTTATTTATTTATTTATTTATTTATAATTTTTAAATGGGCTGCTGGTCAGAGTTCAGCTGTCATTTATTTATTTTTACTTATCTATCAGTTGTCATTTAAAATAATGTATTTATTTATTCATCAGTTGTCATTTAAAATATTTATTTATTATTTTTAAATGGGCTGCTAGTCAGAGTTCAATTGTCATTCATTCATTTATTTATTTATTTATTTATTTATTCATCAGTTGTCATTTAAAATATTTATTTATTTATCAGTTGTCATTTAAAATATTTATTTATTTACCATTTTTAAATGGGCTGCTTGTCAGAGTTCAGCTATCATTTATTTATTTATTTATTTATTTACTTATTTGTTATTATTATTTTTTTTTATCAGTTGCCATTTAAAATATTTATTTATTTATTTATTTATTTATAATTTTTAAATGGGCTGCTGGTCAGAGTTCAGCTGTCATTTATTTATTTTTACTTATTCATTTATCTATCAGTTGTCCTTTAAAATAATTTATTTATTTAATTATTTATTTATTTATAATTTTTAAATGGGCTTTTAGTCAGAGTTCAGTTGTCATCTATTTATTTATTTATTTATTTAAAACTAACCTTTAAATGGGATTCTAGATATCAGTTGTCATTTGAAATATTTATTTATTTATTTATTTTTATTTATTTATTTATTTAGTTAGTTAGTTAGTTAGTTAGTTAGTTAGTTAGTCATACATTACTGAAAAGATTCTGAAAATGAAAAAAAATAATTATAATTAATCATAATGTCATTATATTTCAAATTCTACAAATTCTTCAAATATGTATTTATATTTATCACTAAGCCTTATGTCCCAGCAAGCCTCTTGTGTATATATTTGTTCTGACGTCAAATCTGCTCTTAACAGCATCCCTCTATTCTCTTCTCCCGCCCAGAGGAAGATCAGTGCTTTCAGAGAGAGGGTTTTTTTCTTCCCTTTCTCTTCCACGTCCCACTCGTCTCTATGCTTTTGCTGTCTTTCTGCCCTCATGCTGCGCTCTGGCCTTGGATCCTGTCCATTAAGCTGTTTCCAGCAGCTCTGTAATATGAAGGAATGGAGCGCCTTCGGCACCCTGACATTCTGACTGTGTCATCATTAACCTGCCCGTCTGTGGATCTGCCCTCCACGGGGCTTGCGGGCGCTGGGATGGCACAAATGATGTGCTTTTTATTAGACGTTGGGGTTATATCCTATTAAGGAGAAGGTAGAGTGGGGTGGGATACCATATTCAGTGTAAAGCACTGAAAAGCTCTCTGAATGGCGTCTGGAGATAATCCCTACCTTCACAACACAGGCATGCTCTCGTCTAAGCCATTTTCCTACAGTATGCGCTTGTACACCGCACTGAAGCCAGAGCAGACTTAAAATGCTCTCTGAATGCACTGGGGACAAGGAATCTTATTATTGGTGTAATATATCATCATATAGTATATCAGTATATAGTATATCAGATATAGTATACAGTGTAGTATAAGGTATGCGTTGTGGATTTTAACATCACATATAATAATAATAATAATAATAATAATAATAATAATAATAATAATCACCCCTCAAAAAAACTTTATAAAACTGTTTTATTTTATTAAAATAAATTATTTTTATTTTATTTGTCAGTTTTTGTTTTGTTTTGTATTCTTTATTAAAAACAGTATAATTTAAGTTGTCAGATTACATGTATTGTATTTTATTGTATAGCCAAAAAGGAAACTCATTTCAGCCGCTTGTATCTGAGATCTTGTCCTTTCGATCATAACCCAAAGCTCATGACTATAGGTTAGAGTAGGAACATAGATTGACTGGTAAATCAAGAGCTTTGCCTTTCGACTCTTTCCCACAACGGACCGGTACATCGACCGCATTATTGCTGCACCAATCTCATGTTCCAGCCCTCCCTCCCTCCAACCCCAAGATATTTGAACTCCTCCACCTGGGGTAAGGACTTTCCTCCAACCTGGAGATGGCAAACCACCTTTTTCCGGTGGAGCACCATGGCTTCAGACTTGGAGGTGCTGATTCTCATCCCAGCCCCATCACACTCTGCAGCAAACCGCCCCAGAGCATACTGAAGGTCCATGTTTGATGGAGCCAACAGAACAAATAAACAGAGATGAGATCCTGAATCGGACCACCTCCAGCCCAAGGCTGCGCTTTGAAATTCTGTCCATAAAATTATGAACAGAATTGGTGACAAAGGGCAGCCCATCCGGAGTCCAACATGCACTGGAAACAAGTTTGACTTATTGTCGGCAATGCAAACCAAACTCCTACTCTGTTCATACAGGAAGGAGACAGTCCTTAACAAAGCGACTCTGACCCCATGCTCCCACAGCACCCTTCACAGAATGCCACAAGGGACACGGTCGAATGCCTTCTCCAAGTCCACAAAACACATGTGGACTGGTTGGGCATACTCCCATGAACTCTCGAGCACCCTGGTGAGGGTGTAGAGCTGGTCCAGTGTACCACAGCCTGGACGAAAACCGCATTGTTCCTCCTGAATCCTACTGTATGGGTTCAACTAATTATGGTTTTTTATTTATTTTTCATTTATAAGATAGTTGCAACATAAGCTCATTGTGAAAATGTAGCCAAAAATACGCAAATTACTGTATGTAGCCAGAAGTATGTATGGCTGCATTTTGTCTTTAAAATGAACGCTACAGGGCGATATGATGCCGTTCCTTTTTGTTCTTACCAGCTGACTGCCTACCTCTGTGTGGACAGCTTTCCCACTGTTACCAGTTTGTCCAGTTAGCCTGGCATGTACGTCGGCGAACTTGAGACGCAGAGAGGAGTTGACCATGACGACAGGGTTCGAGTCATGCAAAGAAAGTAAATAACAGGGTGAGAATATGGTAAAATCTGAAAATGTGGTAAAAATCAGGTGAGGGCTTTTCTTTTTCTGGATTGCTTTTTAAAACTGCCGATTGGCTTTAAAAGAAAGTATGTGGGCGGGTCAATCGGTGTTTTTGAAAACTCTGTTGGTTGGGTGTGGTCAGTCATTCAGTCAGTCGACAGCGGCCTCTGGTGGATTTAAGTGAGAACAGTAGGCACGAATGGGACACGCTTGAGAAATTTGAGATCTCAAAAACCATACAGAGCAGCCCCTGGTGCATTCGCTAAAAAAAAAAAAAGCAAACAAATGTACCTCCTGGGACGTATTTCACGATCTTCCAAAATGTTTTAGGGCTACGTTTTCAGAATGAGCCTTGATTGGATTTTTTGCTAATTGTTTTGTTGTTGTTGTTGTTGTTTTTAGACTTATTTATAGGGACCCAGCAAGGATTTTTTTTTTAAAGATGTCTAATAGACGTCTAAACATAGTCGTCTTGGCTAAAACAAGGCTAAATTTGGGCTGTCAGTGAAAATCTAACATCTAAGAAAAGGCCAAAACTAGTCGTCAAATAGACCGAAATGAATGACTACACATATGACAACTTGTCTAGTTTTGGCCTATTTTTAGATGTCTATTAGATTTTCACTGACAGCCCAAGTTTAGCCTTGTGTTAGCCAAGCTGTCTACGTTTAGATGTCTATTAGACAACTATTAAGCACAAAATTGTTTGCTGAGGTGTATATGTGTACTTGGATGAGTCAATAGCAGAGGACTAGTTTTGAGCATGGGTAAAACCATACTTGATAATACTCACTTCACTTATTACTTTATTTTGTTATATAATTTATAATTTATTTAGTCACTTTAGTTTAGTTTAGTTTAGTTTAGTTTAGTTTAGTTTAGTTTAGTTTAGTTTAGTTTAGTTTAGTTTAGTTTAGTTTAGTTTAGTTTTACAACCAACAAAATCAATGTAATTGTTTTAAGTTCTGGATTTTTGTTTTATTTTTGTCTCCTTTATAAAAAAATTGTTTTGTTTTCATTCTTCTTTATTGCTTTATTTTGTTTTAATTTATGTGATATAGGCATTTTATTTTTTATTTTATTTTATTTTTCTGTTCTGAGAGCCAAAATATATATAGATTTTTTTAAATAATTATAAATGCTGACACAGATTCCATGTGGGCTTTAGTTTTTTTGTCAAATCGGTAGTGGACTCACACTTTCATGTAAATAATCAAATGTTAAGTGCATACATACACACAACACACACAAAGTCAGCAGCTTATGACCATTAGACTGCAGGAATGCTAGACATTCCTGCTAATGCCCTTAAGAGAGGAGGGGGAATATGGGATATAAATTATGTAAAGCCTTCTCTCGAGATACTCTGTCATATCCTGCTGTTTCGCTTTTGACTGCGCTGCTGCATATTCTGTGTTGTTTCCCCTTAAAAGATAACCCCTAATGCTGCTCACAGATATTCGCCTCAGTAAAAGGCTTTTCCCAGACTAAGACAAAGGTTAATGTGCTAGCTTGTTTTTTTTTTAACAATAAAGCAAACATCCCGTTGTAAGAGCTGGTCGTCCCCTGAGCAGTTATTGTCATTCCCTGGGTTAGCATTAGCATTGTTTTTGTGTGCTTGAAGAACTGCCTTTGTGTTCCCGACTGCAGGCTTTAGTCTGAGGAGAGGCAATTAAGGTGCGTGACGTGAACTGAGAGCCAAATCCAAAATGGAGGACTCAGCCTGACTAATTAGTGGTAATTGCTGTATAGACAAAGCAATTAGCTTGTTTTCACTTCAGTACTGTAAGTCATACGTCTAACGACAGGGCTGTACTTGTGAAGTATACCGGAAGAATGCTGATGTTTGTGATTGCTTTAAAGGCAAAAGAGTTTAATAAGCTTAATAAGAGATTAATAAACTACAATACTATAATTTCTGATCTTTCTATTTGTTTATAAAGCATTTTTACCTGTCATTTAAATGGCAATATTTATATTGATAGCTTATTTTTGTCCTGTATTATTATTTTGTTTTGCTCTGTTCATTTTGTTTTGTTTTGCTTTGTTTTTGTTTTATTTATTTTTAGTTCTTTAGGTTTTTTTTTTCTTTTTGTTTTGCTTAGATTTTTCTTTGCTTTGCGTTGTTCTGTTTTGGGTTTGTTCTGTTCTGTTTAGTTTTGGTTTTGTTTTAATAATTTAAAAAAAAATTTTTTTTATTTGTTTTGTTTTTGTTCTGCTTTGTTTTTGTATTTTTCCTGTTTTGCTTCTTGTTTGTTTAATTTTGTTTTATTCTATTTTGTTTTTGTTTCATTCTGTTTTTGGTTTGGTTTGTGTAGATTCTTTTGTTTTTTGCTTTTTCTGCATTGTTTTTTGTTTTGCTTTGCTTTATTTGTTTTGCTTTGTTTTACATTATTTTGGTTTTATTTTTATTTTTTGATTTGCTTTATTTGTTCCATTTTATTCTGCTTTGTTTTGTTTTTGGTTTACTTTGTTTTTGTTTTAGTTTGTTTAATTTTTTGGTTTTTATTTTGCTTTGTTTTGAGTTTTTTGTTTTGTTTTGTATATACGGTATAGCAATATTGAGTTATAAAAGCCATCAAACCACATTTTAAAATTTTATAGAGCTTGTAAAACGATCAAATCTAGAAAATATAATAAAGAAAAAAGGATTTATACGTGAATTTTCCAGAACATCAGTTAAATTTCAGTTAAAAATCATTGGGTGGCGCGGTGGCTCAGTGGGTAGTGCTGTCGCCTCACAGCAAGAAGGTCGCTGATTCGAGCCTAGGCTGGGTCAGTTGGCATTTCTGTGTGGAGTTTGCATGTTCTCCCCGTGTTTGTGTGGGATTCCTCCAGGTGCTCCGGTTTCCCCCACAAGTCCAAAGACAAGCGGTATAGGTGAATTGGGTATGCTAAATTTTCCATAGTGTGTGTGTGAATGAGAGTGTATGGTGTTTCCCAGTGATGGGTTGCAACTGGAAGGGCATCAGCTGCGTAAAACATATGCTGGATAAGTTGGCAGTTCATTCCGCTTTGGCGACCCCTGATAAATAAAGGGACTAAGGCGAAAAGAAAATGAATGAATGAAAATCATTGAGACAAAAATGATATTGCTATTGAGATTATTCTTCAGTCAGTAGAGCTCATAAGCTCATTTTCAGCAGATAGCAGAATCTCAGATGTTGCAGTTAACATTGACCTCGTCGTGGCTTTGTTCTATTTATATATCCAATGAAAAAAACACGTTTGCCTAGAAAAGCATTGCGGATCACCGGAAATCAATGAGAAATACTCACCGCTCCCATGGGTCAGTTGTAATTATAAATGATAATGGCAGCAGCTTTCTTGCTGGTGGAAAGCAGTGACTAGGATGGAAGTCAATTCCAATTAAATGGAGCTCAAATATTGCACAAATTTTACATGATCCATGAGCAGTGTCTAAAATTAACACGAGCTTCGGTCAAAAATCAACCAAAATATTCCCAAATCCAAGATGATGAGACAAAAATACCCACTGCAGTTTAGAAAATTACTAACACAACTATAGCCCCTTCTTTTCATTCCAATTTTTTTGGAAAATGTCTGTTAAATTGCCATGAAGAATCATATGTGAACAGTTGTAATACTGCCAGTAAATTCCCAGACATCTGCTGTGTGTAAATGCAGAAGGAAAATTGAATACTTTATGATTCAGATGCTAGAGACAAGATTTTTCTCCTATTTACTGGTAAATTAGTTTTGGAAAGTTTATGAAAATTTACCTATATCTTTGCTATGATTAGTTTACAGTGTGGCAAGTGGAAAGTGATGTCTGGCCAAGGAAAATTCTTTGTTCAAACATATAAATATATATTAATGAAACACTTTTGTATGTGCTCTGATTTTCACTTGTATTATTTGTAATAACAAACATATTTAGAAAGAAATATTCAGGAGAATGGTTGCTAATGAAATAAGACAATGAAATAGTTATATTTGATTATACCAGTGGTTCCTAAAGTGGGGGTTGGGAACCCCTGGGGGGTCGAGGGACAATGACAGTGATTTTATTGATTTATAAAAGTCATATAAATTTTATTAAACTATTAGAATTACAATATTTTAACGATAACCCACAAAAGTTACAAATAATCTGTTTTTTTATAGTAAAAAATACAACATGCAAATGAAGAGCCACCAGCCTTTTAATTATTTTTTTTTTATAGGATCTGTGCATTTACGTTAGATTAACAACACAGCAATAGTGTCAGATGCAGATTGATTTTATATCACCAGGTTAAACTTTCTGACACCTTTATGGTAATCAAATACATTAAAAATAAATACAGGTCACAACTGAACATTGAGAATGATCTCTGATTAGCGGCTTCCAAAATTAGGAGTCTAAGAACAGACTTGTTCTGAAAACATTGTGCCGACCAGTCTCTTTAGTTGAGGTTAATATTAAATTAAACAAATTAATAAATGACTGTTAGACGTTGCACTTTTGTGTGTCGTTATAGGCTCAAGTTTATGTAGGCCTGTTGTTGTGTGCACAACATTTGTATATTTATAACCTCCTTTGAGGAATTTTGCAGGCTGAAAAGATTGGGAACCCATGGATTATACTATGGTCAATGTGTAAACTTTCTTTGTTTTTGAGCTCTTTCTTTTCTTTTTGTTTTTCAATGCAGTTTTGTCATCACAAAAAAAGACAGATTTTCTGAAGTTTGCTGTTTTTTTCCCAAAGTTATATTGTCAGTTAAATATCTTATCTAGGTTTCTTTTGGCAACATAACTCAAAGAAATCCTAGGGTCAATATGGACAAACCCAACAGTTAAAATAAATTTAAAGGTCCCATAAAGTGCTTTGAAATGTGCAGTTTTATTCGATGTGTGATATAATTTGAACTAAAATATGAAAACTGGGCTGGATGAATGTGTAGCTCCTCTACTTTTTCAAAATTCGTTTTATCACAGCTCTGAGCTCACGTGCATATAGCAATAGCCTCTGCAAGGGGGCGGGACATGTCAGATACTAGAGAGCATTTGATTGGTCCGAAGATTAAATTCGAAGCTGAATTGTAAAGTGACGTCAAACAAAATTGATCCATTTAGGCAGAAGTGACAAACTGGAATCTTTTGGATGCACTAGCATTTAGATATCCTTAAGACTAATGTATAGATATGAGCATCTGAAAATTTTATTTTTAAAACAATTAACCCAATTTAACTCAAAAGATATTAGCCCAATGGCTGGGTTCGTCCATATTTGACCTAACATTGTGTTAATACATCCTGGCATTTTTATAGTGTGGTTTATTTAAACTTGTAATTCATTAGAAGCTAATTTTGTTAATTTTGTAATTTTGTTGAAATTAACTTTTTGTTTTTTAGCATCAGGTAAAAGCAAATTTTAGCAAATGTATAACTAAAAATCTTAAAAGGCTTCAAATCTGACAAGCGGAGGTTTGTTGTTTGAGCTGTGCCACTCATGTTGACAGACGTATTGACAATATGATCCGTAGATTTGATTCTCAGTTGTTTTATGACTGTTATTTTTTGCTAAAGTTCACCGTCACGTTTGATTTTAGGTCATTACAAATCATGCGCCCTATCTCACCTTTTTATCATTAACCCACCCTGAGTTTTTTATGATCCTGCAGAAAGTGATAAAGCTGTAATGGAGACTGACAGGGTCATGGTCTTGATCATGACCATTCATGACCAAATTCCCCATAGACCTGCTCTTAAGTGATATAGCTTTAAATGAGCTAAATAATTGAATGAAGAGGTGAGGGGTTTGATTCAGACGGGCAGACCTGCAGGGTGGAGATAGCAGATGTTTGTCTCTGCCTTTTAGGCCTGTGTGGATTGTGCAATTTCAGTACTGTATACCCTGGTGCTGTAGGCCGAGTCTGAAGTAGGGAGTCATATTTTCCAGCATATTTTGGAATTAAAGATTTTCACTTAAATTCCAGAAATGAATTGAGATTTTTTTTATTAGTATCTGAGACGTTCAGTTCGACATACTGTGATTTCTGATGTTTGATATTTATTTTATTACTGCAGTTTGTATAGCACCTAATGCAATAAAATATGCAATAAAAGGTAATATTAAATAAATAAATACATTTTGTTATTATAAAAAAAATAAACTGTAATATTGTGTATGTATTTTATTTGTTTATTATTAGTATTATTATTGTTATTATTATTAATTATTATTATGATTATTATGATTATTATTATTATTATAGCTTAATTGTATTTCATTACTATTTAATTTTATATTATTATAATTATGAATGTTCTTGCAACACGTTTGCCTTCCTAAAGTTATATTTCTTTTTAAAGATTAGTTTTGTGAGCAAAACTTTGCAAGTTCAACCAAAAAAGCTTCTGCCAACTTGTTACTTTAAGTTAAGTTAATCTCAGACCTTCTCACTTAAATGAATGAATAAATAAATAAAGGTTACCATTAGCAGTATTTCTAACCCTAACAACAATGACAAAATTAATAGTAACACCAATAATTTGGTGTTATATGCATAAGTTTGTGCTACAAAAAGAAAATTAAAATGAACAAACAAAATTACAAAATGTAAATGAAAATTCAAATGCCTAAAAGATAAAATAATAAATCGAACTTTCAAAACAACTACCCAAATGATAAATCAAATGCTCAAACGATCAAATAATAAATCAAAATGCATTCTTAAATGAGAAATCAAATACAACACAACACAAATGTTCAAACTATAATTCAAATGGAGGAACACAGCTGGAAGCTCATGATGGACTGATTACTAGGCCTATAAAGACACCTCATTCACACAGACTCTTTGCTGAGTCTCGTTTTCCCCTGTGAAGCATTACGAAGCATTTTCCCCCTCTTTTTCTTGCCATGTTTTGATCCTTATCTTGTTTATGGTTATTATTGTTTTGCCTCTTGTCCTGTTTCTAATTCTGTTTAATCAATGTTTTGTTAACATTCGTCATTTTTTTCAATTGAACTATGTTTGTTTGTTCTGATAATGTTTTATTTCTTAGTATTTGCAAAAGAGTTTTTTTTTTTTTTTTGTTTACTCAACTTCAGACATTTTAGGCCAGTGCAGCTGATGTTAGTTTGGTAGTTTGTTCTGATAATGTTTTATTTCTTAGTATTTGCAAAAGAGTTTTTTTTTGTTTTGTTTACTCAACAGTGCAGCTGATGTTAGCTGGTGAGTACATGAGAAAAAAACGAAAGGAAATTAGGATTCTTTTTTTTTTTAGTTCAATCAATTCTAGGCATTCCAGTTCTGCAGACAAAAAATGTTGAGTTGGCACAACTTAAAAAGTTTTGTCAGAGAATAGTTCCCCTCTCCAGAAAACTAATAATCTTATGTTAACCCAACTAAATGTTTTTTATTTTTGTATTACTGACAAATAATTTTATGTCAGTGCAGCTGATGTTTTTAAAAGTTGAGTAAACAAGAAAAAGAAAATAAGGATTTTTTTGTACTGCATTAATTTTAGTTTTTTACAGTGTAGGTTTTCTTTTTTCTTTTATAGTATTTGATTTTTTAAAATCCAAATCAAATAATATATTATAGTATAAATTTTAACATACCTTTAACAGACAGTTATAAATAATACACTAGTATATAGTTTTAATGAATATATAGTATAATTATAATCATAATTGTTATTTTATCATCATCATCAGTAATAGTATATTCTAATTTTTTTATGAATAATATTATTAATAAGAAGGACATAACATCTCTTAAACTTGTATCAAAGATCTCCTTTTAATTTGTTTTCTATTTTACATGCATTTACTGTAGGTGAAGCAAGTTACAACCCATAAAACTGTCATATGAATGTTACTCCGATATCAAAATAAACAATGTACAGTACATCTCACCAGCACATCTCAAAATTACCCAATTTATGATGTTGTTGTGCTAATATTGTAGAGTGGTATAGCCTTGGCAGCTCTCCGTTTTGTGAAGTGTGATGGCGAGTGACTTTGAGTGTAATGGCAGCCTCTTCAGCATCTAAAAGCCCAGATCAAACCACAACAACCATCTCCACACACACTGCACACTTTAACCTGATAGCACAGACATCGCCTCCATTTGACAGAGACGAGATGTGTGCGTATGTGTGTGTGTGTTTCCCAGACGTGGTATCATACAGGGAAGCCTGTCATCCCGGGCCAGTAAATCTGTCAGAGATTATGTGCAGATGATGGATTCCTCTTTATGGCCTGTTGATCTGGCTGGAATATTTACACGATGCCATTACAGGGATGATGTGCATGAGAGCCTGATGCTGTGCTCTCGCTTATTTAGGCCTGTCTCTCTGTCAGCTTAGTGTGTGCTCTCTTTTATTTCTCTCTTTCTCCGACTCTCTCTCTCTCTCTTTCTCTCACATTTGTGTGTTTTCAGTGTTTGGCATTTCTCTGCGGTGAAGGTCTGTGCATTATTGTCATCTCTGAAGTCTCATGTTCAGCGATTGGGAGAGCACTCAATGCTTATCTCAGAAACACAATACATGTGCAAAGCATCTTTCATTATTTTCAGCCTGGCCAAGGTTTTCTTGTAAATTTTGTTTTGGACAAAAAATCTGGCCGTCTGTTTTTGTGTGTGTGTGTGATCTCGTATTCATGTCAAGTCATTTTTCACATTGGTTCTGGACTTAAGGAACACAGCTGGTTCATGCAGCTCCGTCTCGTACCCTTGAGCACAGCTGTGAAAATGTGAAAAACAGAGAGAGAGAGAGGTGAAACACAAACATAACACTTGTTATTAAATGTGAAATGTCTTTTTTAAGTGTGAAATTGGCTATCTTAAAATATTTTAACACTGTAAAATCTGAAATAGCCACATTTCTCAAATGGTTTATAGAAGATTTTAGTACAGTCAAACGATTCAAATGTTATCACTCGATTAAATGGCAGCTAGCAACTCTCACATGGTCACCCACAAAAGCTAAGCAGGGCTGCACCAGGTCAGGACCTGGATGGGAGACCACATGGGAAAGCTAGGTTGCTGCTAGAAGTGGTGTTAGTGAGACCAGCAGGGGGTGCCCAACCTGCGGTCTGTGTGGGTCTTAATGCCCCAGTATAGTGACGGGGGCTCTATACTGCTCAGTGAGTGCTGTCTTTTGGATGAGACGTTAAACTGAGGTCCTGACTCTCTGTGGTCGTCAAAAATCCCAAGATGTCCTTCGAAAAAGAGTTGGGGTTTCACCCCGGCATCCTATCCAAATTTGCCCTCTGGCCTCTGTCCATAATGGCCTCCTAAGCATCCCCATATCATAATTGACTTCATCACTCGCACCAATCAGCTAGTGTGTGGTGTGTGGTCTGGCGCAAAATGGCTGCCGTCGCGTCATCCAGGTGGATGCTGCACACTGGTGGTGGATGAGGAGATTCCCCCATTGTGTAAAGCGCTTTGAGTGCCCAGAAAAGTGCTATATAAATGTAAGGAATTATTATTATTATTAATGGGCATTATCAGTGGTTATCAGCTGATAGATATGGGTCAGTAGGGGCCTTCTGCGACTATTGGTTGGCTTAGAAGGCTGTTATCATCCATCCAAGTGGTTAATCAGCTATAGATCGTATGCGGTTGCGACCGGAAGTCAACAACAATTATTTAAATTATTTATTAAATTTCCCATTAATTATATTTTATTAACATCTTCCCCTACCCCAACCCTAAACCCAATCGACACAGTGATGTTAAACAGATCAAGATCTGGAGTTTTTTCTATTAGTATAGCTGATTAACCACAAGAATTATTTATATAATTTATTAAATTTCCTATTAATTGTATTTTATTAAAGTCTACCCCTACCCCAACCCTAAACCCAGCCGTTACAGTAATGTGAAAAATAAATTTGGATCTGAAGTCTTCTTTATTAGTATTGCTGATTAACCATGTGGATGGATGATAACAGCCTTCTGAACCTACAAATAGGTGAAGAAGTCCCCAACTGGCCAATATCTATCAGCTGATACCAACTGAAAACGCCCATTAAATCAAGTGATAACATTCGAATCAGGTGGTACAGTGGTTCTCAAATCTGATCCTTAGTACCCCTCAAGCCTGATTTTTTACTTTTGCCTGGTGCCGCATCGCGCACCTCCGCTGTCTGCGCACGCACTTCACGAATTGGACGAAGCTTTTATACTTGACATCTTCGCCGTTGTGATATTCTTTAAAACAAAAGAGGGCAGTCAAAAGAAACCCACTGTAAAATCAGACAGATAAATATAGAAGTAGGAAGTTTCCGGAACTACGTCATATCATTAATATCGTTCAAGATTTTTAAACGTATTATTTTTATAATTTTTATAAATTATTTTAATGATTCTAAAGATTGTTATAACCATTCAAGATTCTTTTAAATCAAACTTTGATGCATCACTTGCTTTTGTTCATATATCGGACAGTTTTACCTATTAGTCCGTAAAATATTAATGACACTAGAACATGGGTTGCTCTACAAATATATATATTTTTATTATAGCAAGAATAAACCATTATCACCAAAAAGTCCAAAAAAACAAGGCATCAGTATGTTGTAAACCGATATGTTCAAATATTCAAATAAATAATTTGTTCCTTAATTATAGTTTTGTAACTTTTTTTAAATTCTTTTCTTTTAAATTATTTTAAATTCAAAATGAATATGTCTGTAATTAAATATTCTGTTTTGGCTTTAACAAACCTATCCCTCAGGTTTTTCCAAACTTTTACAAAAACTTTCTTCCCTTCCCACTGCTGTTGCAATTTCTAACCAAGAATAATTGTCCATCTGGTTATTCCTATGATCACACATGTTCGGATCATAAAGATGTCTGTACAGTCGTACCTGTTTCAGACAAAATCTCTTCAAAATGATTCATTATTCAACTCAAATGAAACGTGGCGCCGCTCGAACTGACTGCACGAGTCTCAAAAAATTTTGTGCGCTCCGCCAGCTGAAATCATGTCACGCGCACCCAAAGCGAATCTCCAGAAACATCAATATGACGCCACATTCATCTAACAACACATTCGTCGACAAGCGAACTAGTGTACGCGTGGAGTAAAAACCAGGCTTCACTTTACAAATTTTGATTGTCTCTCTATTTGACATACAAAGGTCAGTTCATAGAGCTCTCTATTAACAAATCGATGATCTGAGGCAGGTGTGTTAAATAAGGAAGACATACAGTACAAAATGTACAGGGTGGGGGGTCCTGAGGACTGGAATTAAGAACCACTGGTATAGTGTGTGTTTATATGGCACAGTTAGTTACTAAAATTACTAAATGGACAAATGTAGGTGCAGTTTGAATTCCATTTGTTCTTGAAAATGTAATACTTCTATTATTTTATAGCAATTATATTCTGTATTAAACATGTAAACACTTCAAAATGTCTTTTCCACAAACTCAACCGAAAGACATGTAATTGCACAAAAATATGAATAGTATTAATAAATAAAAACAAATAATAACACAAATATGCTTTTAAGAGCAATCAATAACCACAATAAGTATTGTAATTATTACACAGCTGTCTGGAATACTTTATTCTGATTGCTCAGTCGCAACATTTCATGACATTTTATTCTGAGATAACAAATTAACAACAGGCTCATCCCGGTGCTTCAAATCATCTTAAGCATTAGTGAATACGTTCACATTCATATTTATATGTTTTTGATTGTTGTCATTTTGGGACTGAATAATCTGTAGGTTAGCATATGCTCCACTCAGTTGTTTTTCTTTCTGTCAGATTTGCCTTAAATTAAAGAATTAATATTCTATTATGGCTCAGTAGTGTGTAGGCAGTTGTTATCACAGAATAAAGCCTGGAACTGCAAGATTTAAAGAAGGACACCATTGTCTCTGCACAAAAGAACAAAAATATCCCTTTTGTATAAAATATAACAATTTTGTTTACCTAAACAGCAGTGGAAGTCTATGGGCTGTATCTGTTCAATAGGGTTTTACATTTTTTTTACAAAGTGATTTCGACAACTGATAACCTGGCCTGTGCAGTCTGCATTTGAGAAAAATAATCTTCATACACAATATACACCCCACTGATACGTGAACATTTACGCTCACTGGGTATGCACAAATTTTACTGGCATCCATACTTGGAGTACCTGTTGTGTAATGGTCATATGAGAGGGACTTGATGAAGCAGGGAACAATACACAATAGTCCAGAAGACCAGTGAGAGAGCGATTGTGGATAGTCTTGCCTCTATTTCCAAAGTTTGTGTTTCAGTTCGTTTACAATGAAAGAGAACAACAGCATTTTCCCATAGTGTGGACGCCAGGAGGAACTGTAACAAAACCTATTTATTTAAAAAAAAAGAAACACGCTAGTGTAAACGTCTGCAAATCTGTGGGAATGAGGGTTTAATTCGACAAGTTTTTTTTTTTTGTATGCCAAACATTAAAGGGATAATTCGCCCAGAAATGGAAAATCTGCCATCATTTACTCACCCTCAGGTTGTTCCAGTTCCAGTCCTAAATCTTTTTGTTCTGCTGAACACAGAGGAAGATATTAGCAGGAATGTCAAGAGATAAACAGATTTCACCAGCTATGGCAGTAAATGGGTAAATGGGGGTCTGTGTGGCTACTGACATTATTCCAAATATCTTCCTTTTTGTTTGGCAAAACAAAAATTTTAATTTTAGCAGAACAGAAATTTTAATGGGTTTGTTATGTATATCATAATTTTTCTTAGCACAACAATTTTACAACATTATTATATGGTTACTTTTTTTGCTAAAAGTGATGAAGAGCAAGTAATGAAATACAAAGGGTAAAGTAGACTGACACCCTGA